>NC_061122.1:16661862-16752631 GCF_002878395.1 Capsicum annuum | reverse complement strand
ATTGTATGAGTCAATCTTGTCCTTGTGCCAATCCGAGGGTGATTTCCCCTTGAACTTGTTGCCCGCCCTTTCCCGTATCTCTCTCTCAATCTCCAAGGCAGCTTGGAAAATAGCGTCAATTGTGTCGAACTTGTGTAAGGTCAACCGTAAAGCAATATCTCTATTCAACCCCACCTTGAATCGTATGATATCATGACTCACTTATTCCCCTCTATGATCAAGTTTCAAGATGAGTTGTTGGAACTCATCGTAGTAAGCCACGGCGCTTTTATTTCCTTGCCTCAAGTTATACAACTTAGCAAGGAGCTCTTAATAATATCTTTTGGGTAGGTACCTTTATCTCATGAGGTACCTTATCCGAAACTAAGGAGGGGGCTGCCCCTCTACCAACACATTGCCAAAATGCTTAACATATTCCCATCATGTAGTAGCATAACCCTCAAATTGAGCAATTGTGTAGCAACTCTTCTTCTCTTCTGTAAGATCGTTAAATTAGAACACCCTCTCACATGCGGATTCCCATGCAAGAAACTCTTCGGGATCACTCTCACCCTTGAAGATTGGAAGCCCCATTTTGATGGTATTTAGTCCTACTTCACGAATTTGGTTCCCTTGTTGGTTCCAATGATCAACTCTTCCTTCTCGGCCATGAACCTCCCTTGGATCAACATGTATACCTTTTACCTCTTCCCCCCTCATGTAACCATCATCAAATAGACCATACCCCTCATGTTGGATAGGTCTATTTAGGTTAAGTAGAGCCTGTAGTGGCGGGTTTGGATTTGGTGGATAATAAAGTCTTTGGCCAAGTGGAGTTTGGTTTGGAGGACTCGGGTTGTGGGGTGGAATTTGGGTTCCAAGTCCTTCTTGTTATACTTGGTAAAGTGGTGGTTGGATTAGCCTCTCATAGTCTCGGGTGAGGGAGTATAATGGAGTTTGGTTTGTGACATTGGAGGGCTTTGTCGGTGGATGGAACATTTGGTGCAAGGCCTCGGGAGTAGTGGTCAGGGAAATGTGTTGAGGGGTGGATGGTCGACTCCTTTGACTTTCCACACACTCTAATCTTCCACTCATTGATGCCACATCCGTATCTAGTTTCTCAAGACCCACATTCAACCTAGCCACATCTCGGGACATAGTTTCAAGGCGAGCCAAAATGAGATTGATGGGATTACTATCCATTGTTTGAGCATTTAAAGCCTCGGGTTCCATTTTAATAGTATTAGAACTAATCCTTCAAGTTATGATCCAACAAGTCACCAAATCAGTCTACTATGTCACACACAACAATACAACACAAAACCTACAAAACAAAACACATGTTAGTTCAAACAACCTCACTATTCTCTCATTCACTTTGTGGTCTCACACTTGATGTCACAAATGTTTGCAAGTCAGCTTGTAGTTGTGGTGAGTTGAAGAGTAAGTCTACTCCTTAGTCAGAATGGATTCTTTATTGGTTGACTCAAGTAAGTAATGTTCGAACTTGAACCAAGAAGCACTATGATTATAAAAATGATAAAAGTACCAAAGAAACGTAAACACGAACAAGGGATGCAAAGGACTAATTGACAATCTAGTAGGAGTTTACTAGTTTGTTAATTAGTTCTACGATCAACTAATGAAACCAAGAATCAACAATTAGAAACTAGGAAAATTCAAATTTGAGTTTAATTATTGACATGAACAGTAGCAAGTGGTGACGTGGCAACATGTAATTTGTCTCGGACCCACACAACTTAGTCATAAATTTGAAATTCTTAACCTTCACACAATTTAGAATGAAAGACAATTGGTTTTTGAGGAAAAGCATAAGTCTTGAGTTTTTTGTAAGTTTATTCACAAAAGAATGATCTTGAATTGTACTAGTTCCACCAAACAAGGCTCCTTGATTTAAGGATAGTAGTTGAAAAAGTCTATGAAGTGATGGTTCAAGTCTTCTCACCATCAAACTTTAAAACTTTTACCTTCACCTTTTTGAATCAAGTTTGCACTTTTTGTAGTTTAAGTTATAATACTAGGTGAAGAATAAGATGAACACAATAACAATCTTCATGAACATAACAACAACACCACCAATCGGCCACCAATCTTTAACAACAAGGTTCAACACATGGCCAACTTCAATTCACCACAACAATAGTCAATATTACAAGCTCAACTTTAGATTTGGACACTTTTGTGTTGATGAGAAAGGAACCAACACAAGAAACAAACTAAACAATTAAAATCTTTTGTAGATCTACAACCAATTTCGACCAAGACAACAACACAACACCATTTTCTCGGCCGAAACAAGATGGACAGATTTCTCCTTTTTTTTTGGAATTTTCATATTTCAACAGTTTTTTTTTTGTATTTTTCAACTACCAAGCCCAATATTGATTTTGTTGGAAAAAAATCAACAACAAGATTTGATACCAAATGATACAAGATCGAACACACTACACGGATTCCAGAGATCTACAAGATCGACAACAATAGAGAATCAAAGTCCCCACTCGGCTTCTCTTATGTTTTCAAGACAACAACAACAATATTCAACAAAGTACATGGAGAATACAAGATTACATGGACTATAGTGAATCGAAGAGGCCCCACACGGCTTCACTATGTCAACATATAAACAATAATATTACATCAACAAGAAGGTTACGGGTATATTAACAACAACAAGGAACCACGAATTCAACAAGATACAAGATAAATAGTTAAACTAAATGAAGGGACAATCTTATGAACCCAAGAATTGTTACACTCTTAGACCCTTAAACACTATCCGTGACACAAAAGTAACTCTACATTGACACAAGAGGGCCTTTATCTCCTCTAAACACCAACGTTTCAAGCCAATATGCAAACACAAGTGAATCTTCACATGTCTAGCTCTAGTTTCAGTTGGAGCTCTTGAGAGAGAACTAAAGTTTTGCAAGTGTTACAAATCTCAAAATATGTCCACCCCTTGAATAAAAACCTAAGTGGTTCTATTTATATTATATTCCCCAAAAGACTTAAAATGACAAAGGTGTCTTTTTAATGAATAAGGCTTCAAGGCCACCCCTTTAGCGCACACATAGGGGTGGTTACTTAAGCTCGGGCCTTCTCTCGGTTGACTTTGACATACACAGAAAAGGCCCATCTATGAGATCACACTTGTATCATCTTGTAAGGCTAGAATTCACCAACCTCATCCACGAGTTGGTAATTGTACTATTACCACACGATTTGACAAAATTAGAACTCATGATCACTCTCTCAAGACTCACTCAAGGGGATACATTTAAATTCAAGCTTACTCTCTTCTCCAAGAAGAGAAAAGACAGGGAGTAGATAGAGCCATCCTCACCACTTGTGAAAGAAAAGACAGTGATGCTGACCCCCTAAAACCACCCCATCCCAATGATGCAGAACTGCATAATATGGAATGGTACGGTAGAAAATAACTCTGAGTTTAGGAAGCATTGTAAATCAATGGTAGGCATGCATCAACCTACCATTCTGGCCCTTCTGGAGACCAGGATAACTGGTCACTATAAGCTTATGGAGTAGTTGGTTTTCTATTGTCTCATTCATTCTAGTGCTATTGGGAGTTCTGGGGGTATAGTAATTATGTGGAAGGATAAGGCTATAGCTATAAGTGTCATCTTCATTACCCCTCAATCTATACATGTAACTGTGAAGGTAGTACTCTTTCCACTATTTGGGTTCTTAGAATTATTTATGCCAGTCCTGATTTCCTCTTAAGAAAGCAGTTATAGGAGCAAATTATGTCCTAATCTGATGCTCTCACCAGCTTAAACTATTCTGCATGGCTTGTTGGGGGGACTTTAATGAACTCCTCAAAGCCTGTGAAAATTTTTGGGGTAACCCCTTAAACCTGTCTAGGTCTTCTAAATTTTGGACTTTTGTTAGTCATTGTAAGCTCATTGATTTAGGGCATAGAGGTAGTAAATACATGTGGTCTAACATGAGGTGTAGGAATAGGCAGGGATTGATCCTTGAGAAGTTAGATAGGTTTTTGCGAATGATCTTTAGATCCATCTTTACCCTAAAGCTTCTATTTTACACCTGCCCAAGACTCACTCTGATCATTGTTCTTTGTTGCTAAGTTTTACTAGGCCTTCTTTTATTTTTTCTAAGCTTTTCAAAGTTGAGTCAATGTGGTGTAGCCATAGGAACTTTCAGAACCTAGTCTCACACTCTTTCCAAGAAGGCTCAGACCTTACCATTGCTACCCAGGCCTTTGAAAATATTGTCAAAACATGGAATAGGGAGGTGTTTGGCAACATCTTCCATAAAAAAAACACATTTACTTGCTAGGCTTGAGGGAATCCAAAAGTCCCAGAGTTACCCCACTAGTGCTTTCCTACACAACCTGGAGCACACTCTGGTAAAAGACTTTAATTACATCTTAGATCAAGAGAATGAGTTTTAGAGACTCAAATCCAGGATAGGCTGGTTACTGGAAAGAGACAGGAATACAAAGTTCTTTCACACTTTTACAATCAATAGAAGAAGAAAAAATTGTATAACTTCTTTCCTAGTTGATGGTACTTGGATTTATTAGCCCTAGGAAATTAAGCATGCCATTACTGCTTATTATTCCACCTTATACTCCAATGAAAATTTCAGTGCCAAGCTTCTTTGTCAGCCAAATCCCTCTAACTCTGGATCTCTTCCTTCCTTTTTCCATGCTCTTCTTGACTCCTTGCCTAGCTTAGAGGAGATTAAGAGAATTTTTTTCTCCTTTAAGCCACATAAGGCCACAGGACCTGATGAGATACACCCCTTCATGTACCGAAAATATTGAGCCACTATGGCCCCCCTCCTTTTAGAAAGTTAATTCTACCTATCTTTGCCTTATTCCCAAATGCAAGAATGTTTCCTCCCTTAAGAATTTCAGACCCACAGATTTATGTAATACCCAGTACAAGATTGTCACCAAAATTATTGCTAACAGAATTAAACTTTTTCTTTAAGATATAATTAGACATAATCAGGCCATCTTTGTCTCTTCTAGAAGAGCTACTGATAATGCTATCATAGTCCAAGAATACCTGTCTCACTTTTATAAAATGTCTGGGCAAAAATAGAGTATGCTTCTAAAGATAGACCTTGAAAAGGCCTTTGACGGACTGAAATTGTCTTTCATCAGACAAGCTCTCTTTTTCTTCAATCTTCCTCTGCCCTTTCTAATATGATTATGTCCTACCTTTCCACTTCTTTCATCTCTGTGTTGGTCAATGGTAGTACTACCCCTAGTTTCAAGCCCACTAAGGGGTATAAGACAGGGAGATCCTATGTTCCCCTATCTTTTCATTCTATGTATGGGTCTTATCTCTAGGAGAATCAATCATGAGGTAGACATTATTAATTGGATTCTATCTCTACCAGTAGAAAGATCCCCCTTATCTCCCATTTATTCTTTGATGATGACCTCACCTTCTTTACTAAGGCTGATAGAGCCAATTGTCTTGCTATTCTTACCACTCTCCAAAGCTTCTCTAACCACTCTAGTTAAAAGGTGAATCTTGCTAAATCCATGGTGGTCTTCTCTAAAAATTGCAGCCTGACTACCCAACAAGAGCTCCCATATTTTGGGTATCAAAACCAGTTTCACTTTTGAGAAGTATTTAGGTTTCCCAATGTTCCATCCCCCCCAAGGCTTCTGATTTTCACTTCTTGCTTGATAATATGAATATCAAGCTTGTTAGATGGAAAACAAACTTTCTTAACATGGCTGGGAGAACTACCTTAGATAAGGCCTCCTTTAGAAGGATGCCTAACCATGTTATGCACTTATACCCTCTTCCTAGTAGCATCTATAAGAAAATTGATAGAATCCAGAGGAATTTCATTTAGGGTACTACTAATTCTAGAAAGAGAATGCATTTGGTTAGATGGGATGTTATTACTATAGCTAAGAAGGATGGTGGGTTGGGTATGCATAAGGCCAGCATCAAGAATGATACCTTTTTATGTAGCTTAGCCTAGAGGATACATTCCTCCCCATCCTTCATTTGGGCTACTGTTATCACTAATAAGTACAACAATACTTCCTCCAAGTCCTCCTTTTGTCCTTTTAGAATATGGAGGAACCTCTCTAAAAATTGGAAACTATGTAGGAATGCCATCCAATTGAGTGTTCATGATAGCACCGAGGTGGATGTTTAGAGAGATAGATGGATTCTTCACTGGCCTCTCCTTGGTCAAATTATCCAGGGTCCCCTCCCTAACCCATCCTCTCTCACTCTCTTCCAGGTCTAGCACCAAAGGGTCTGGCACTTGGATGCCCTCCCTTTTGAGATTCCCTTAACTATCAAGCATACTGTCCTTCATACTTTTTGGCCCAATCCTAGACTGAAAGTTGATTCCCCTCTTTGGATTGTAAATGGAAACGGTTCTTTCTCTTGCAAGAGTGCTTACTTACACCTTAGCAAGCAAAGGTCTTCCCTAACATCCAACTCTACCTATTGGAATTGGATCTGGCATACAAAAATTCCCCCCAAACTTTAATTCTTTCTTTGGCTGGTCCAGCACCACAACCTCCCTACTAAAGCCACCTTGGCTCATAAGGGAATTAATAATGATCCCACTTATAGATTATGTAACCATTCCTGTGAGGACTCTCCTCACATTTTTCTTCCATTGTAACAATACCTTCCCTGTGAGGAATCTCCTCACATTTTCTTCCATTGTAATAATGCCTTCTCTCTTTGGACAGACCTGGTTAACACCTATAGAGGCCTCCTTAATATCACCACCTAACTCTTCTCCCCCTCTGAATGGCCTAGTACTTGGAAATACCTCCTCAACACCACTTTTTACAACCTCATTCCTTGGTCCATTCTTCTTTCTTATTGTCTTTGGCACATCTGAACAAGCAGGAATAATAGTTTTTTAACCATTTCCAAAATCGCCTAACTTTTAGGAATACTTATTTTGATGCTGTGGAATTCTTTCACTTGTCCAATAACCCATCTTATGCCCCTCGTCTCTCTATTTCCTTGTGTTGGACACCTCCTCCCCATGCTTATTACAAACTTAATACTGATAGAGCTTGCCAGGGCAATCCTGGGAAAGAGGGTATCGGGGGGTCATTCGAGACTCCACTGGGAATTGGATGGGAAGTTTTTTTCAAAGTTTTCATCATACTACTAATATTCATATGGAGCTCTTGGCATTGCACACAGGCCTAAATATGATTTATGAACATCACTGGTTTCCTATCGAAATCACCACTAACTCTCAACTAATCATATTGATGCTATAGCAAGGACACTTATTATATAATCCCATTATTGATACTTCCAGATCCCTCATAAGAAGGATGGGTGGTCCACCAGTTCGGCACAGCTATAGGGAGCAGAACAGGGTTATGGGGATGTTTCTTCACTTGTTCCTTTCTTTGGGCATAACCCATCTGTTTTTGTACTTGAGCCAGACTAGGCACATGAACTGTGATAACCTCTTTTGATTTATGCATATCTTCTTCACCAAAAAAAATATGAGACCCACAAATCTTACTATGTTTTTACTCTTTTGATGTGATTAATAAAAGTTTACTTTTATATAGTGTTTATATCGATTCAATAGATACATAATTTCTGTCCATTATTAGAATGTAAAATATTACTCTTACGGGTGCTAGTTTCCTATTTTCAAAATTTGCGTCAATAGATAAATTAATTTTGTAATTGGCCACTCCCTTATTGTCAATGATAAACTAATTATTAATTAGTTAACATTAACTAATTATTAATTAGTTAACATTATTAGACTATTTTTTCATAAAAAGGTTTTATCTCCCGATCTAAAAAGTAAAAAATTATAGTATAGAAAATGTCAGAAATTGTCCATACATTAAAAATATTCTTTTCATTAAAAAAATGAGTCTATTAATAATTAAACATTAAATTAGCACAAAAATTAAGAAGACCTGTAATTGTGAAGCTGATGCTCTGTAGTTAAGTTGCTATTTTGCAATAAAATATTGTATGCAAATTACAACTATATTCGTGATTGACAGATACGATATGAAGAGTTGATTTATCATATGATCACTCAACTAATAATAAGTATTATCTTAAAAATCATTTTATTTGTCAAAATAAATTTAAAAAAAAAAAGAAAAAAAGTGACTTTATGAGATAATAACTATTAAGTGAGCTGAGAATTCAACATGCACAAAAATAGTTATTAGGCGCCTTTGGCTATTTTCTCAGGGATCGTTTGATTGGGAATAAGTTATCCTGAGATAATTAATTTCGGAATTAGTCATCCTATCATATATATATGGCATAAGTCATCCCATCACTAAAGTATAGATGATGGAATAAATAATCCCTTGACTGGTTACTAGCTACCTCTCACCAAACATGAGATAAAATAATCCTACATTTTATTCTGGGACTATTATAACTTATACCTAACACCATGATCCCTCAAAGTTTTACTCCCTCCTTTTCAATTTATTTGTCTAATCTGACTTTGCACAAAATTCTAAAAAGTAATAAAAAAATTTGAATTCTGCAATTTTAAATTAAAAATATGCATAATATATCAAAATAATTTTTAATCTTGTGAGTTTAAACATGTCAGGTAGAATAAATACACATAATCTGTAACTAATGTTTCTAGGTTCACTAGCAAAGAATGAGAACACTCTTATCAAAATGCATTGCATACTTCTCCCTCTGACAAATTATATGACATAGAATAGCAGGTGGTCGGCCTTTTATGTTCATAATGTCATCTTATATGAGTAGAGTTTGTATGAGTAGAGTTCATTGATGCATGCAACTTCTTTAATTAATCTAGGTATAAGGTTAAGTAATACATTGTCTTTACTAAAACTTCTTATTAGCATTTGTGACTTTCTTATAACAAGGTTGATTACAAAATTTCTACTTCTCTAAAGTATTAGGAATTGTCCTGAATTTCCTACCTGAATTCTATCATAATTTTATTTTACTTCGAAAAGGAGTTTTTAGTGGAAAAGGTTTCCTAATAGGAAAAAATCTCTTTCCTATTAGACTTCTATTAGGTTTATCCTTTCTTAAAGGAAGGGTTTTGTAACTCTATAAATATAGAACATCTCTCTTCTCATGTCATAATATAATAGCATTCACAATGTAGTCGTTTAATAGTTTTATTTAAGGAGAGATTTTCTCTCAAGTAGTTTTTATGTTTTTTGATTTATGTTTTTATTATGTCAGCTAATTGGCTGAATCATATCAATAATATTATGTTTTAGTATGTTTTTCTTGTCATCTTATTTATCGTCTCACTAGTTTGCAAACTTTAAGCTTCCGCATGACGCTCTCTCAATTTTAAACCCAACATATGTTATTATTGAAGTTTATGTTTCAATCAATTTTGGAACAAGTACATCGGTTAAAAGCTTTTTATTTATGTTTCAATTAATTTTGAAACAAATGCATCACTTAAAAGATTTGGAGTTACAATAAAATGAATGTGAATTTTGCAATTCATTCATTTATGTTTTAGGTTCATGAAATGAAGACGACTTTTGTTTTAAACTATTCACGAACCTATTAATTATTACTTAATTAACATTCAACTTTTACATGAAACTTTCATCGTATAATTAGTGTTTCTTTTGTTTGAAAAGACAAGCACTCAAAAAACACTTATCCCCTTGAAAAATATTTGAGAGACATTGATCAAATGGTGAAATCACCAATTCAAGAATAGAAGAGCAGCATTCTGTGAATGCTACTCGTTTTGTGGCTTAATTGAATTCCGAAGATAGAGTTGTTACTAATTCTTCCATTTGCTCATGAGAGAGACTACAACTATCTTCAAGAAGCGTTTTATCGTGCTTCTAAGCCAAGCAAGTTTTATTTGAATTCTTTTACAATTATCATTATTGTTCTAACAATTTGAAGATAGTTGCCTCAATGGCTTCTATATCAATATAAAATAGTATTTCATCTTTGCCTGTCACGATCCAAATTCGATATCGTGATGGTATCTATTCCATCCTCCTTAATAGGTATGCCAAATACCTAATTTCAAGAACAACATCTCAAACTCATAGAAGCGGAAGAAAATAAGAACATAACCGATCCTGAATAATCTCATAAGTAGATTAATAGACTAGTAAAGATTAATTCAAAGATAATTTCAGGACTGAAAGTCACTAATACAAGCCACTAAAATATAGAATCAAAAGAAAGTTTGAGTCTTTTAAAAATGCGAAAAATGCATAAGGATAAGGATGAAGGAGATTTCAGTAGTCTCTAAAGCCAGTAGCAGCTACCTCAAATCTCCAATGATGCTAGTAACGAAGGAACCACAGGGATCAATATCCAGAGGTCGTCGGATCTGTACCTACACGTAGGGTGCAAGAAGAAAGAGTGAGCACGGAATCACGTGTACTCAGCAAGCATCATCGACCGACCCTAATTCAAAGTGGTGACGAGTGACACCACGTAATTCGTCTAAAAATAAACATACAACCTGCACTCAGAAAAATCACCTTAATCTAACTGAATACTCAAGTTTAACAGTCATAAGGATATCATAACACAATCCAAGAAATTCTTAATCCAGTGAAATAAATAAAACATATATAATAAGTACCAGGTCACAAATACACTTTAACCAATCTGAACCAAATGAATCAAATGTGATGCAATGCATATGTTGTGTACATATCTACCGAGCAATGGATTTAAGGTCAGGACAGGACCCATGGAGGACTCACAAGGTCCATGCACTGTGCAGGCGTGTACTTCGATCCCAATCAATATATTGTGCAGGCGTGCACTTCGATCCTAATAAATATACTGTGCAAGCGTGCACTCCAATACCAATATATATATTGTGCAGGCTTGCACTCCGATTTCAATAAATATACTGTGCAGGCATGCACTCCAATCTCAATAAATGTATATAATATTGTGCAGGTGTGCACTCCGATCCCATATGAAATGCAATGCATGATGTGCAGGCATGCAACTCCGATCCCAAATTAACAATAAGGTTAAGCAACGCACTTCGTGTCTTAAATCAAATCAGACATCAATTTCAAAGTCAACTCAATTTATCAAGTAAGAGTATTCTTATTAGCTAGGTGTTTCACAATTTATCTACCATATCAAATCAGTCCATCGGACTAAGAATTAGGGAAAACAGTTTAAAACATGCAATTAACTTATTTTATCCCCTCAAACAACACCTGGTAACCGCATAGGTGCTCGTCACAATCACCTATACGGAACTCTCTTTTCCCATTACTTCCATCACACATAACTAACAAAACAAGCACTTTGAAAAAGAGTTTAAGAAAAGTCTCAACTTGCCTCAAATCGAAGCCCAAACATCAATTTATAAACTTGCCCTTACGTAGAGCTCCCAAGTAACACTCGTTTTATAAATTCATACTCCTAAAATTCTAGACCTAAAACCTAATTATATCACATTTATGATTGTAAAGACGATAAGAGAATAATACTAAAAATCTCAACTTTAAAAAGAAGGAAAACGAACGAAACAGTAAACATTCGTTCAACTGTTTTCTTAAATCCTCAATGAGGAAAAAAGCTCCCAGCCAATTTTTTCAATTATCATTACACACTTTGATTGAATACCAATTTCTTTTTTGTTTCTATTCAACGCTAAAAGCACCACTTTCATTTCTATTTCTGTTCAACGCCAAAAGCACCAGGAAGCCTTTCACAACTGGTTCATGAGATTTACACTATCTCATAATAATAAATAGGCTACCCTATATATGTATATCAACTCAAAATACTTCTAACCTGAGGTTTAGTCGAGAGATCTTCTTTAAAAATGTAGACGAGAAAGATGATACTTCTAACTGTCGTATCCTCTTATGTAACTTTCTCTTGGTTTTATTATTTATTATTAATACATATAATAAACCCTTTCACTTAAATTTTTATTCTTATACATAGGTTTTAAGAGTTAAAAAAAATCAGTTTAGTCACTTACTAAAAAAAATAATGTTTAAAAAAGTTATAAGGTGGGTTAAAACAGGACAAATTTGTAAAATAAATTTACAGGGTCATTACATTGCCTAATTTTAATTTTAAAATATTTAATGGCAAAGACTTCCCTAGATGGCGTGGAAAGATGGAATTCTTTTTAAGACGATTGAAGTTGACATATGTTCTTGAAGAACCTTGTCCTGATTCTCGTGGTTCGAGGTAGCATCTGATGAGGCTACTATGATTAAAGAACAAATTGCCAAGTGGC
The DNA here is from genome assembly GCF_002878395.1 of Capsicum annuum. Classification (NCBI taxonomy): domain Eukaryota; kingdom Viridiplantae; phylum Streptophyta; class Magnoliopsida; order Solanales; family Solanaceae; genus Capsicum; species Capsicum annuum. Next base: position 16,740,385 of record NC_061122.1, on the reverse strand, counting down.
AATATGATGATTATTTGTGCAAGAATTATATTCTTGGAGGAATGTCCAAAAAATATTATAATCAATATTATATTAAATGCAAATATGCTAAAGAGATATGGGACACTCTTCAAACTATTTATTTAGCAGAAGAGGTGTGTTCCAAGAAATTTCTTGTTTCAAATTAAATGAAGTTCAAAATGGTTGATTACAAGTCAATCACTGAACAAGTACAAGAATTCAAACTTATAGCTAATAAAATTGTTATATCTGAAATTGCTCTTGATGAAAACTTTTATGTTGGCGTTATTGTATCAAAACTTCCTCTATCTTGAATGAGTACCAAAAAAAACTCTTACACAAAAAGAAATATTTGAATCTTAAACAATTATTGCAACACCTGCAAATTGAATAAGAGACACGATGACGCGATAATAATAGTTTGAAGGAAACTGTCATGAAAGCTCATATGGTTGAAGAAAAATCAAACAAGAAGGAACCTGAAAATAAGAATTTTTCAATGGCAAAGAAGACTACAAATTTCAAGCGTAATGGTGCCAATTTTAAATCTAGTGAATGTTATCATTGTCACAAAGTTGGTCACTATGCACATGATTGTAGAATTCTCAAAGTCGAAAAGAAGAAAGAAAAAGCAAATAAAAATAAAAAAGATGATCTTGTGGCAATGATCACAGAAGCATTTGTAGAGGAAGATCAAGTGTAATGGTGGATAGATACCGAAGCAACTCGTCACATATCAGGTAAACAAAATTCTTTCAAGACTTATGAATTAGTGGGGGATGGTAAAATTGTACATATGGGAAACTCCACCTCCACTAAAGTTATGGAAAAAGGAACTATTGAATTGAAATTTACTTCCAGAAATATAATTACATTGATGGACGTATTGTATGTTCATGATATTCGAAAGAACTTGGTGTCAAGTACGCTTTTTTTGAAGCATGATTTTAAAATGGTATTTGAGGCAAATAAGTTTATTTTATCTAAAAATGGCATGTTTGTTGGAAAAGGTTATGTTGCAAATGAAATGTTTAAACTCAATATTCAAAATAAAAATATTTCAACTTATCTAGTGGAGCTAGTAGAGTCTCTGGACTTATGGCATGAACGTCTTGGACATGTGAATTTTAGATCCATTCAACTTATGGTGAATAATGAATTAATCAAAGATTGTGGAAAGAATCATACTACTAAGTGTCTTACTTGTAGTAAATGCAAGATCACAAAGAAGCCCTTTAAGAAAGTTGAAAGGACTTTCACACTTTTGCAATTAATCCACACTGATACTTGAGAGATGAATTATTTGTCACGTCATGAAAAGAGGTATTTTATCACTTTTATTGATGACTACTCAAAATATACTTATGTATTTTCATTGAAAACAAAAGATGAAACATTTGAGATTTTCAAAACATATAAAATAGAAGTTGAAAATAAATTTAGTTAGAAAATTAAAACAATTAGGTTTGATAGGTCTGACAGAGGTGGAGAGTACTTAAAGTCAAATTTTATTGATTTTTGTGAAAAAATAAGGCATTGAAGAACAATTGATCATGTCCTATACACCACAATAAAATGGTGTAGCAGAAAAAAAGATAAGACTTTCATAGAAATGGTTAATTCTATGCTTTATGGATCTGGTATGTCTGAAAAATTGTGGACTGAAGCCTACTTTCAGCATATCATAATTTGAATAGAATTACTTCCAGTAATCATGATAAATGTTCATATGAACTTTGGAATAATCAAAAATCAAATATAAATTATTTTAAAGTGTGGGGTTGCTTGGCTCATGTTCAATTACTAAATCAATATTTAATCAAGATTGGCTATAGAGGAGTGGATTATGAATTTATTGATTATTCACAAACCAGTAAGGCATACAGAGTTTTAAATCTTGAGACCCCAAGTCATCACACAATTATTGAATCTTTACATGCTAACTTTTTTTAGCATATATTTCCCAAGAAAAAAGATTCTTTTGAACAAGATGCAAGTTCTTCTATTTCTCCTCTTAAAAGAAAAATAGTTGAGCCATTGAAAGAAAGTCAACCAAGATGTAGTTCAAGATAAGTCAAATCAAAAGACGTTGGACCTGATTTTCAAGCCTATCTGGTTGAAAAGGATCCTAAAAGTTATGCTGAAACTACGTCTTCACATGATGCTCCATTTTGGCGTGAAGTCATTGGTGATGAAATGCATTCAATACTGTCTAATAATACATGGATATTATCAGATATTCCTCCTAGATGTAAACCAATTGATTGTCGATGAATTTTTAAGAAAAAAATGAAATACAATAGTACTTTAGATAAGTACAAAACTCATTTGGTAGCTAAAGGTTTTACTCAATTGAAAGATGATTATTTTGATACTTTTGCACCTGTAGATCGGATGACCTCTATTCGTCTCTTGATTGCTCTAGCAGCAATTCATGGTCTTGTGATTCATCATATGGATGTGAAGACTGCATTCCTGAATGGAGATCTAGACGAAGAAGTCTACATAAAACAATCAGAAGAATTTGTCATTCCTGGTCAAGAACGTAAAGTTGGTAAGCTTCTTAAATCTATTTATGAATTGAAACAAGCTCCAAAGCAATAGCATGAGAAATTTAGAAAAGTTATAATTTCTAATGGCTACTTAATCAATGGTGGAGATATCTACATATTTAATAGATTTTAAGAAAATTCAGGTGTTATAATATGTCTTTATGTAGATGACATGTTGATCTTTGAAACTGATATCAAAAGAGTCAAAGAAACAAAATATTTTCTTGCTTCTAAGTTTGAAATGAAAGATCTTGGAGAAGCTGATGTAAGTTTAGGCATCAAAATTGTAAGATCAGCAAATGATTTGACTCTTACCCAATCAAGTTACATTGAGAAGGTTCTAAAGAGGTTTGGTCATTTTGACGACAAATTTGCTCCTACACCATTTGATACTAGAATCAAACTAGTGCGAAACTCTGGTGATATTCTTGATCAATCAACTTATTGTCAAATTGTTGAGACTCTTATGTATGCCCTGCATTGTACCAGGCCAAATATTGGTTATGCAGTAGGAACTTTGAGCAAGTTTACTGGTAGCCCTGGATTTGAGAATTGGAATGCCTTAATTTGTGTTTTAAGGCAAGGGTACAATTAATGTTGGCCTGCATTATTCTACCTTTTCAGTAGTTCTTGAAGGCTACAGTGATGCTACCTGAAATTCTTATTCGAATAACTCTAAATCTATTACTGCTTGGATTTTCACTTTGACTGAAGGCGCAATATCTTGGAGATCAAAGAAGCGGACATGTATTACTCACTCAACCATGGAGTCAGAATTTATCGCTATGACTTCTGCTGGAGAAAAAGCTGACTGGCTGCAGAGTATGCTGATAGATACCACCTTTGACTATATATTGTGATAATAAAGCTTCTATATTTTGGGATTCAAGTGATTGTTACTATGTTAAGTCAAGATAAGTTCGTCTCAAACACAATCATGTGAGAAGATTATTGAAGGATGGCATAATATCGCTTCATATATGAAGTTCCAACTCAATTTAGCAGATCCTTTATTTAAAGGGTTAGGCAAGGAATTGAGGGTACAAACTTGTAATGGGATGGGAATAAAGCCTATAGTAATTGATTGTACTTTATGAAAACCCTACCTAATGATGTAATCTTGGGTTCAAAGGGAAAAACAATTAAGTTACAATTGTGAATCACATCTATAGAGATTCCTTTTTCCCTAGAGAGTGAGTAGATGTGCATAAGTTGAGATTTTTTCTCTTGATAAATCTATAAGACCGATCTTGATTGGAGTAAATAATAATACTGTTGATAGATTTGACAGTATTCCTACAAAAAAGAAGAATGAGATTATATTCTCTTATTAAATCTATACACCAATTTTGATTGGAGTGTGTCGGAACACTGTTGATAGATTTACTGATACTTTGCTGTAAAGGAGGTTGAGATTAATTTCTCTTAATAAAATTCATAGACTATTTAATCGAAGTATGCAAAGTTACTCTTGATGAATTCACCGCACTAAGTGCGAAATGGAAGTCGTTTCAATAAGATTTTAATAGGAAAATCTTAAAGCACTTAGCTAAAAGAATTCGGAACACATGGCAGTATGGTGTCAAAGGATTTTGATTTTTATCGGAACATAGTAATATGCGTGGAGTATTTTTCTACTTCATTCAATGAACCACTTATTTCGAGATTTGTTCACTAAGTAGTCAATGATTTAGAATTTCTTCACTAGCTAATGGTTCAAGTCCAAAAGATTCCATTGTTAATGCATGTTGCTAGATTAATGTCTCAAAAGAATTTTATTTCTTGAAGATAAAATTTCTTAAAACAAGTGGGGGATTGTTATTATTGAAGTTTATGTTTCAATCAATTTTGGAACAAGTGCATCGGTTAAAAGTTTTTTATTTATGTTTCAATTAATTTTGAAACAAATGCATCACTTAAAAGATTTTGAGTTACAAAGAAAATGAATGTGCATTTTACAATTCATTTATTTACGTTTTAAGTTCTTGAAAGAAAGACAATTTTTATTTTAAACTATTCATGAACCTATTAACTATTACTTAATTTACACTTAACTTTTACATGAAACTTTTATCCTATAAATAGTATTTCTTTTGTTTGAAAAGACAAGCACTCAAAAAACACGTATCCCCTTAAAAAATATTTGAGAGATATTGATCAAATGGTGAAATAATCAATTCAAGAATAGAAGAGCAACATTCTTAAATATTACTTATTTTGTGGCTTAGTTGAATCCCGAAGATAGAGTTGTTACTAGTTCTTCCATTTGCTCGGGGGAGAGACTCCAACTATCTTAAAGAAGCGTATTATCTTGCATCTAAGCTAAGCAAGTTTTATTTCGAATTATTGTACAATTATCATTATTGTTCTAACAACATAAAGTTGCATCAACTTTATAGAACAACATACAATCTTTCTCTTGACATCCAATTCTCTGTAATGAAAGTCCTAATAGAAACCAATTTTTCTTTTGTGTAAAAATATTTGGATAAGTCAATATTATTTAAATTAAGCTCATTCACAAGTCCAATAATAACATCCATACCATCATAAAAAATAAAATCTTATTTTATATTTAATAATATAACAGTAATAGACAACTTAAAATCCATTGATCCTTCATATAATAGATGACTAGCTTCATCTAATTGTTTATAGAAGCGCTTAGCCTTGTTATTTGGTTCAGATTGAACCCTTGGGGACATTTCAAAAACATCCCTCAACATTTTATTGAGTCGAACATTTTTAACATTATAACTCTACATGGGACTAATACCCTCACCACCACACATATTCTCAAAATCAACATAAACAATTAGACTATTATTTTCTGTTGGATTGTTGCGATGAAACGTGAACAAAAAATGGAGAAAAAACTGAGTTGTGCTTTCACATTATAAAAAAAGTGTTTCTCCCATATTGGTGGGAGAAAGAAAAAAAATTTATGCTTAAAAATTAGAAGCACTATTCCATGTTGTCAGTGAAGTAAGAAGAAGACAAGTCTTGAACCGTCGTCGTCATACTCGCTCTGCTCGACTTAAATTTGAATTTGTCAAATGATCGAGAGACTATATTTTTAGACAAAATTCATTTGAAACTTAATTGTTTGAGGATTATTTAATCCAAAAATATGTTCTAAAGTTTTCCTCCATTTGTGGATGCAAAAAGCCATTTATGAATGCATATCCAACGTATATTGAAGGGACACAACCCTTCAGTTCACTGTTTGAATTATGATGAGAGGTTTATGGGTGCAAATGGTCATTTGCGGACGCAAAAGCAAACTCAAATCACCTCTCAATTTTCTGTTTAGGTTTATGCATTGATTGACAATCGCAAACGGTCCAGCAGATGGGCCCAATGGTTCGAAATACCAACATTTCAAAATCATTGTTTCTTTTCTGATATATGTAACGCCTTTTGGCTTTCTGATTTTTTTTCATATATATTGGTACGAAATTTGAAGTTAAAAACTCTTCTTTCTTATAAAAATTTAAGTGTGATTTGTTGTCGCTGAGTAGTTTAAAATTCTGCGAAATTGAGATACCGTTATTCTGTCAATTCAGTGGACTTGATTCTTTTATCTTCATCTCTTTCTGAAATAGTCTGAACTTCGTTTTTATTGTTCATAAGTTGATTTGAACTTATTTTTGAAGTTTATATTTGTATTTGAACAACATAACACTCTCTCTGTCCAACAATACTTGTCTGTAATACTAAAAATAAATGTCCAATAATATTTATCTCATTTAAAAAATCAATGTATAATTATTCATTTCTACTCATTTTACCCTTACTATTAAGTGCAATTCATTGCTCAATACATTTGCAGAGAATAAAATTTATTATATTAAAAGAGTGATATAGCAAAATTACTCCTAATATTTCTTATTTTTTAATTTATATGTCAAGTCAATAATAGACAAGTATTATTTACGGAGAGAGTATTAGAGAGAATACTCCCTCTAGTCCAAAATAAGTAAATATTTGAGCTATTTTCAATGTTCAAATTAAATGAATTGTTCATTCTTCAAAAGACGTGTTGAAAATTTCTTTCAAATTTATCCTTCATTTACACTTTCTAGGTTATGAATTTCAAGAGATTTAATTGACTTTATTTTAAATAAAGTACACTTTTTGTCCTTGTTTTTTTTTTTCCTGAATAAATGTATGTTGAGATAAAAATTAGTACTGTAAAATAAGTGCACTTTATTTCTTCCTTGTAAATCCAGCAACAAGAGCATATGGATAGCAGACGTTTTAGGACCACATTAATTAGTACGTTATATAACCTTGTTTTTGAGTAGTCTAGAACACGAAAAGGAAATTTTAAAGGGATATTCTTATGCCAAATTTATCGCTTATTTTATTAAATTAATTTTATTAATTATATTTAAAAAATATAAATTTAGATATATACATTTTATGTAGTCATTTAATGATAGCGGTAATATTAGAGGAATAAAATAATTTTTTTTTCTTTTGATTACATAAATGGGATAACGAAATTGAAATAAATATTTTTAGAAAGAGAATTAACTAAAACGAAACAGAGAAAGTATTAAAATTAGTGCTATGCGTGAAGTTAGAAAAAGCGTCAGATCACAAAAGTCAAAAGTTTACTGTACGCAATTTATTCTTCATTTCTGCAAGAGGCTAGTTCTATGACTTGAACTCGTGACTCCTAATCACATGGCGACAACTTTACCAGTTACATCAAGGCTCCTCTTGTTGTATGCAAAGCCGATTTGCAAGAGAAAAATCTATTTTTTTTTGAAGATGCTCTTTTTATTTTAATTGGCAGCATGTTAATTGAATAAAATATTTAATGAGAAATAAGTGTTAGTGTTATAAATGTATTTACATTATAGTAAATGTCTATTAAGATCTACATGATATCTATCAGGATATTAAATATTGATCTTATAAAGAGAAACTAGGAGTAATTTCACCTATAAATAGAAAGATTTTCGTCATTGTAAAAAATATCAATAGAATCCCTTAAGAGAAATAAGAATTACTCTCTCTACTCTTGTTCTTCTCTACTTTATTTTTCATAACACTTTATCAACACGAGACTCTATCGTCTCAAATTTGAAAGCTAAGGTATTATTTTCTTTCTTTTAATATGGCTAATAATCTTACAAAACTTGAGTTCATTGCCTCGAGCAAGAACTATCTTTCATGGGTGCTGGATGCTGAAATCCACTTAGATGCTATGGGTCTTGGAGACGTCACAAAGAAATCTAATCAAAATCTTACTAAGGCTATAATTTTCTTGCGTCATCATCTTGACAAAATTCTGAAAATTGAATACCTTACTACTAAGGATCCACTTGTTTTGTGGAATAGCCTAAAAGAAAGATTTCACCACTTGAAAATGGTCATTCTCCAAAAAGCACGATATGAATGCATGCACCATGAAAATAAGATATGTTGGGTTCAAATCCCATCGATCTGTGGCCTAAGACACCTTTATATGGATAAGACATTGATTTTGAATCTCAATACACCATATTGATGATATTATGATGGCTAAGGCAAAATAATATGTATTTCATGAAAAGTCATGAAACGTGTCTCGTTGAATATTTTTCATTCCCTGAAGTGAATGTGGTAGCAATGCTTAATATTTCTTAAAGAAGACAAGTGATTGAATGTCAAATATAAGCGCGGAGGGACAATATAATAATAATCATCAAAAGTGATAGTATTTTTACATGCTTATTATGACTATAAGATATGTTAGAGAAAATGATTTGCTCCTGAAGTAGCAATATCATGAAAGAGGTTATAAGCTATCAAAATTTAATAGGCTTAAGGTACAATTATATTTCATTCCCGAGGAATGAAAATTTTGATTGTTGTAAGTATAGATCCATTCCCTGGGGTGAATGTGATAATAGTTAGAAAAGTTTATCAATATAAACGTGCACTTGATTGTGGCGGCATCACAACTCACCTCCGAAAAAGACAGAATTATTGAAAAGAGTTATTTTGAAATCTAGAGTAATTTTGAAATCTACTTCTAAAGTAGAAAATCTGAAATTTATTTATGTAATAGTAAATCTAAAATTTACTACAGAAAAAAAGTACATGTCATGGTAAACTTAGAGTTTGCTAGTCTAAAAGTTCAGAAATTGACATGAACGATTGCAACATCTCAAAGATGTGCATATTAAGTATTAGACATATGTTGAAAAAATAGAGAATTCTTCATGAACTTTTAATGTTGTGTGTTCTCATGATAAGTTGGTTGGACCAACTAATGTTGGGGTTGGATCCCCTTAATTCTGAAAAGTATAAAAGGTGAATATGGGTTTATTCACCTATCACGTGATATGTTGAAAGATTCATCAATAAGATGATCAAATATACATTTATTGTCAACCTGCAGTTTGACATTCATAAAGTTACTTGCTCAATATAAATTGAGTTAAGAACATAATTTTCAGATTGTATAATCAAGACAATTCAACATGCTGGTGATAGTTAGACATTGAATGTCTTCGATAAATAGTTGAACCATTGCTAATGAGAACAAACCTTTATGTGTTGGTTTGAAATATGATATATTATATACAAAAGTACTTGTATACATCAAATCAATACATTATGATTAGTTCTCCTTCAAAGTTTTTTCTGAGTCAGGAACCACACGTTGTCCATCTAATAGTTTAGATGTACGGTATTCGATGAATGAATATACTATAATGCACAAAGATTGATTTTTTAAATTAAATTAAGATGTATGTTAGTTTTCCTAACATAAGGGGGAGATTATAAATAGTTATGAAATATGTTAGGAATTATCATCAAATCCTCATTCAAAAGATAATTCAAGTCAAATGCCGAATGTATCTCATATTTAAGTTGCAAGAGCTCCTATTTTTTGTCCCTGAAGAATAAAGTCCATGCATACGTGAAACGTGGTAGACCAATCGATTCCAAATGAAACAATCCTTGAAAAGAATAAGGAGCAAATAATCATAATAAGAAGGCAATGTGCTCTTGAAAAACCTATGACATAACACTTCATGAAACCTTATGAGAGGTTCAGGTACCTGAAAATAGTAAAGTGATGAGATCTCAAAATGTTATGTCATACTGTGAACCAATATGAAATGATATATCATCAATAATATTGATATAATATTGGTGCAATATTGTAAATATAACGCCCCAAAAATGGGTCTCGAGACATCACATGGTGCTCAAGACTACGAGTAGCCTTAACCTAACTCTATCTAACTTCTACTGGGTCTGAATCTCATAATAAGGAAATATAGATATAACATCAAAACTAGAAGGCAAAAATCTGTCTGAGCTAATTGAGAATATCTGAATATGATCTCTGAAAAATACTAAACTCAAGAGTCCGGTCAATCAATACTGAAAATCTAAATCATAATCTAACAGTCTGACAAGCCTCTACTACTAATGCTAGAAATTCATTGGGACAAACCCCCAGCTGACTCGAACTGTCTGAAAATATTGAATCATCTGTACTAATAAGCTAAAAAATTGAAAGACTAAGTCCCCAAACTATGCGGACTCACCAATTGACAGAATGTAGATGGAGATGCTAGAAATCACTCACACTGCTGGAACTGAGCACCTGAACCTACATTATGAGATAATATAGCACATAGACATATATGTGGATCAGTACTTTGAGAATGTACTGATTATATGGGGGTGAATGCATAAATAAAAATAATGTCTCAATATCATCATAATTTGTAAAATAATGTATGCTAAATGTAGATGAATCATATAAACTGGAATATCTGAAAGCTGAGAATCATAATCATGAGTAGTAAATCATACTTTATAAATCTAGTTAGTCATAACATTTAGTTCTAAAAGTTGTACTAGTGTTCTGTCTATAAATCATGTTGTCTAAGTGTATAAAGGGTTCACTTTTATATTTAAAATCTGGAAGCTGAAATCTGTAGCAAAAGGCTTATATAAAGCAATGTCTGAATAAAACTGTGAGCCTTTACACTTAGTTTCTAAAAGTTGTTATGTTATTCTCAACTCTTTTTTGTAACAACAACAACAACATACCCACTGTATTCCTACCTAGTGGGGTTTGGGGAGGGTAAAGTGTACGCAGACCATACCACTACCTCAGGAGAAGTAGAGAGGCTATTTCTGATAGACCTGCGGCTTAGGACCGATAACAGTATAACAAACACAAAAGATATTTATTTACTTTTACTATTGTTTTGCGAAAATTTTGACTTATTCAAAGTCGCCACTTAATTTTTTTGAAAAGGAATTAAGAAAAACTTTATACAATACTTTAAACGATCCAAAATAGAAAAATCGTTTAAATTTGAAGATTCTGAGTAAGTGGTTCTACTCTTGAAAGGTTGTTAAGGCAACAAGAGTATCCGCTAACTTGCGGTTGTCCGGACTATTAGAAAATATCTTTTGACTAACTTCAAAAAGATTGATTATTAAAAAGTGATTGATTTTAGGAAAAGACTTGTGCAAATAGATTTGGACGACTTAGTAGAAATTTTAACTAAGTCTAAACAAATTAATAACAAAGCATGTAAAAGGGAAAAGGGAGAAAATAAAAGACTTAGGCCATTGGGCCCAAATCAATAGACCCTGTCCTAATCTGATTTGGGCTCTCGGCCCATCATCACCTGTTCTAATCTAAATATTGGGCTTTCGGCCCACAACCTGTCCTAAGCTAGTTTTCGGACCTTTGAGGCCCAAAATCCGTCTCACCTGTATTAAAATACAACTTTGACTTCGAAGCCCAAATGAATGAATAAATAAATGACTAAATGAATAACTAAAAAGAAGACACTAATAAAAATCGAGACTTTTCAAGTCTCTTAGTGACCTTATCAATGGGTTTTGACCCATTTTTCTTCATCTTCTATCTTCTAGTACCCGCACGCCGTGTAGTGGACCTTGGGTTTAACTTCGGACTTGACTCGAAGAGGTGAGACTCATTGGCCCATTACGAAATGCAAGAGGAGAGGAGTCCATTTGGACTCGAGATATTTTTTGCATGCAAAGAAAAGATAAACAAATTAATATACATTCAAGGCGTAAAAGTGAGATATTTTAAAGCAAAAGAAAATATCAAGAACCAATTTTTGAATGACAATGATAAGCACACTTGCACAAGAATGAGAGTCAATAAATAAAATGCAAAGCAAAGACACTCACTTACATGCCTCATGATTTATGTTCATATAAGAATGAATAAAGGTAAAAGGAAGAAGTCATTTTCAATGAATTAATGCGAGAAAAAAACAGCATAATCTTGCGAAAGTAAAGGGATGAGGCAACAAGGAAAATACTCATGACTTCTAAAATTGAACAAACATAGACACTAATTCATATAACAAAAGAAAATAAAGGTTAACTTTTCAAGAAAGAGAATCTTTAAATTTCAATTAAGGCGACATTAACGAAAATTCATACATTTAAATTACAATCAAAATTTTATGAAAAACGTGTAACGACCTATGGTTTATATTTCTAAGACATCGTTGATTCTCTTTTGATAGTATGAATAAAAGAGAGACATGAATCAAGTCTTTACACACACAAAAAGCACATATAAAATTCGGAGTAAGAAAATAAGAATAAAAGTTTAGCATCTCTAAAAGTGAAATATCGTTCAACAATCATACTATGCCTGAGTCAAAAATATTCAAATAATTCTATTTAGCCACAAGAGTCCGACCTTTCTCATCATTTTGACAAGACAACATGCGAACAAAAGAGAAATAAACATCTTGGATGGAAAATAAAGCTAGCACTTCATCTCTTATATGAGGACTTTGAAATCCATTAACATAATTAAGCAAATGACAAATTTTTGACTTAACTAATTACAATTTTTATCTAGGCGAAACAAACAATAATAATAATTTCTTCGACATAAAAGAAACAACTTTATATGCTAAAATAAAAATATCCGCCAACAATGAATTTAAATAAGGCATGAGTTCATCTTTTGAGCAAAGATCAAAACTTTATATATAACAATCAAATAATAAAGTCAAAAGGCAAACCAATCAATATTAACTATACTTTTCAACATAATGGAAATAACTTTACATGCTAAAAACAAGCATATCTACCAACAATGAGTTTAAACAAGACATGACTATGTTTTTCAAGCAAAGATCTAAACTTTATCTAAAAAAATCAAAAAATAAGGTCAAAAGGCAAAACAATCAATATTAAATATTCTTTTCAACATAAAGAAAATAACTTTACATGCTAAAAACAAACATATCCACCAACAATGAGTTTAAACAAGACATGGGTATGTTTTTCAAGCAAAGATCTAAACTTTATCCAAAATAATCAAAGAATAAGGTGAAAAGGCGAAATAATCAATATTAACTATTCTTTTCAACATAAAGAAAATAACTTTACATGCTAAAAACAAATATATCCACCAACAATGAGTTTAAACAAAGTATAAGTACATCTTTTAAGCAAAGATTGAAACTTTATCTATAATAATCAAAGAATAAAGTCAAAAAAGACACGTACAACTATTGCTAGCTCATTTTTATATCATGAACATTAAAATAATTAAAATATCGATACCACAACGTCCTATGACCTTCAAGGCCATCTACAGCGAACAATTCCAGCAAATAAAATTATAACTACGAACTACAAAGAAGAAAAAAATGAAGAAGAAAAACGATAATAAAACTAAAAAAAAAAATGTGTGTTGACTTTTTTGGATGCAGCAAACGAGACTACGAGCTTCGTCGGAATCAACCACCACCGAAAAACGTCGCCGGTAGCTCAAAAATTTTGATTAGCCGACCAACTCTATGAAACAAAAATTTTTACTAAATAAAAATAACTATTTTGCTCAAAAGAATTTTTTCACCTTTCTGTCCTCTTTTTTTTTTTTTTACTTTTCCACCCCCTTTTCTAACAAAGTAGTGGTAGTATTTATAGGAGAAAAAGGGTTTTTTTTTTCCTTTCACTAATGTGGGAGAAAAGTATTTATACGAAAGGATGAAAATTTATTTCTTGTCATCCACCAATGTGGGAGAAAAAAATAATTAAGGGTGTTTTTGAAATTTTAAAATTGAAGATAAGGTGAGGTGGAAGATAATGTGGGGGGAAATTGTACAATGTAGTACAACTTTTGAATTTCAAAATTGAAAAAGGACAAAATTGGGGGAAAATAGTACAATGTAGTACAATTTAAAATTATTTTTTGGTGTAAACTAAGTAGAAGTTATGAGAGTTTTTGAAAATTTTGGGGTTATTTAAAATATAACCCCAATTAGGATTTAAAATTTAGCCATATTCATTTAATTTTAACCAAATGAAAAATCAATTGACGAATTGCATTGCAATTATGGAATTATGGACAAATCTAATAGATTGGCTAAACTAAATTGAAATTCGATATGAATTAATTCTTCTTTTAATCCCGAGCTTCTTGATTTAATAAAATCAAATGCATATTTATCCAAATAAATTATTTTGAAAATAAATTATATTAAAATCAAGATTTTTTTCATTATATTTATTTTTAAAATAATCCTTAATTAAAATCCAATATTTCATAAAATAAATATTTAAGTAATCAAATTATATAATCTCGTATAACTGAACTTGATAATATATAATCGCTACTTAAAATGATAAAATTACATATAAAAAATATTTTGAAAAGGAGTATAACCTAATCTAAGTGATCATATCTGTATCTTTCATTCATATAGAAATGGGAATAATCTGATAATCTGAACCTACATTGGCTCGTAGTTCTGGGGCATATGTAATACCTAAATCGGTGCTAAATATTACTCCCTTTAATCTGTATGCTCATTTTGTTGGAAATCCACTTTAAAATCTAGTATAATGGTTTATTACGAAAATCAACTGTATAATTGCTAAGTTAAACTGAAATCTGAAACTGTAAAGTGGATTCAATGTCTAAGCTGAGATCAAAGATCAAATCTTCATCAAAAATCTGAAAATACTCTAGTCATAGGGTGCTCATAGCATAATCAATGTTAAAATAGCAATATTCAACTAGGGCTCAATACTCATGCATCAAATTCCTGTCAAATATAATAAAAATCATGCTTGATAATGAAAGTATTGATAATTCATCTCAAAATTTAGAATTTACTGCAATACGTATGAAAATACAAAAATAGACATGCAATTCAACTTCTAAATCACTTGAAATCTCATAATCTTGCAAATAACAATAATGGGTATGAACCCTAACTTGAAACTCATGTATATTCATATAAAATCATATAAATTTGAAATTAAAAACTAGTTTTGGCCACAAGGATGAAAGAATATTCTTGTTCATAAACCCGACATACCTTAATTGATGCAATTGAATAAAAAGTTTGATCTTAAATTCTTATTGGTGCTTTTAAAGACTGCCCTCTTGAAGTTCTTGAATTGAAAATTCTTAATTTTAAGCTGTCTTGAAAAAATAATTGAGGAAATAGAATTTCTTGGAGAGTAAGTTTTGAGCTCTAGGGTTTTCTTTGAGAGAGAATTGATAAAAAAAATGGGCATAGAATGATTAGAATAAGCTTAATCTTGTGTTTTACACGGTTTGGGGCTTGGAAAAAGACCAAACTACCCTTTTGAAATTTATCTTGGAAAACATGAAGCCGATTATGCCACCCACCGCGACGCGCCACCATCGCGGTGGCTTACTGGAAATTGACAACTGAAAACTAAAAAATCGACGCGACGCGGAGCTATTGCGGTAAGCCACTGAAATTCCATTTAGGCCATCACCACGACGCGCCACCATCGCAATGAGCTACTGGATTTTGACAATTAGGAAATGGGACTTCACTGCGACGCAGGCCAATCACGAAGGTCCACTGGAAATTGACAATTGCCATTTTGGCCTTCACCGTGACGCGGTGCTTGTCGAAATGTCATACTATTTTTCTAAAAACGCCATAACTTCTCATTCCAGTATCAGATTAAGGTGAAATTAGTATCGTTGGAAAGTTGAGCCAATTATCGACACATTGGTAGGTCTAGAACTTGAAACTTCTACATGTATCAAGATTTATTCATTTTCAAAGCTAACCCTTGACATTCTAGGAGTTAAATTGAGTTAGGAAAAAGTACGAGGTATTACAGTAAAAGATTACGAGAATCTGAATTCCATGTTTATTTAAGCATGCTGATGAAGAAACATTTATTAAGTAACGCGAAAAGATGCATCTTGGTAAGCATAAAACTTATTTGATTTACAATCCAGATACTTGAAAATGTCACTCATGAAATGTTGAATATTGTCACTTGACAAAATTTATATGAAAACTTTTTAAGGATTCAAGGTGTTTTATAGCACATAAAAGTTTCTGAAAAACTTATTTATAATCCTTATATTATATAAACTTATAACTTGAAAATTATTGGAACTCTCGAAGAGTTTTCAAAAGCAATAGATTATTTGTTGAATGAGACATATATAAATTTGGATTGGTTATGAAGTACCATATCTTAGTGTAATTGGTGCACTCGTGTATCTTGCAAATACTACAAGGCCTTATATAGTCTTTTTGATTAATTTGTTAGCAAGGTATAGTTCTCTACTAGGAGATATCGGAATGAGATCAAGCCCATATACGGAACGTAAAGAGACTACCTATATGGGCTTATTTTATTCTAAAGATTGCAATGCAGTTCTTGTTGATTATGTTGATGTTGGAGATTTATTTAACTCGTATAAATCTCAGTCTTAAAGATGCAGTGTGTTCACATATAGGGATATTGTCATATCTTGGAGATATACAAAACAGATTATCTTAGACACCTCATCGAACAATACTGAGATAATAGCTATTCATGAAGAAAGCCAAGAATGTGTATAGTTGAGGTCCATGATACATCTTATTCGAGAAAATTGTGGTTTGAAATGTAACAATGTATCCACAATTTTATACGGAGATAATGCAGCATGTATAACACGTCTTAAGGGAGGATTTATAAAAGGAGATAGAACGAAGCCCACTTCATCAAAGTTTCTCTATACACATGAGCTACAAAAAAATGGTGATATTAAAGTCTCTTCCAACTACTACTTTTAAGAAGATGGTGTACAAGATCGAGATGCAAAGGTTCAAGAATGTTCTCATTAGGGGGAGTTAATACGCGTTGTACTTTTTTCCTTCTGAGGTTTTGTCCCACTGAATTTTTCTTATAAGGTTTTTAATGAGGCAGCCGAAATGTGTATTACTAGAGATGTGTACTCTTTTTCCTTCACTAGATTTTCTATTGACTGAATTTTTTCATGTAAGGTTTTAACGAGGCACATTATCTATCAATTAGACATTCAAGCGGGAGTGTTACAAATGTATTTACATGATCTATTTGATATCTATCAAGATATGAAATATCTATCTTTTAGAGAGAAACTAGGAGTAATTTCTCCTATAAATAGAAGACTTTTTTTAGGAAAAAGTCATCATTTCCACCCTACATTATACCTGAAAAGTCGAAGACACACTTAAACTATTTAAGTGACCTAATACACACCTAAACTATTTTAAAGTGAATTTTTTTACACCCTAACACGCATACAACCAGTCTCATGTTGGGAGGTGTTCTGCACTCGCCACATGTCATCAATATGTCACTGCCACGTCAGATATTATATGAAAATTACAATAAATAAATTTCATGTCATTATTATTGCTTCTTCTTCACTATACATTATCAATTCACCATTGAAGAACCACCATTGAAGCCATTATCACCCACATTTCCATCACAATTATTTTCACAAAATACCATTAAATTCAAAGTTACAATCAGATATTCTTACTATTAAAACCCGCAACAACTTTTTTACTAGATTTTTATTTTTACCATAATTGTAGATCTTTCATGGGAGATAACTTGTTCATATTTATTTTTCTTCTTTTGTTAATAAACTGTTTATTTTAGTTTCATCACTATCAAAAACACACAAATTTACTTAACAACTCCCATTTTCACTATAATAATGCTAAAAAAGTTCAAATCTTTACAAGAGAAATTTAAGACCACCCACAAAAAATCGAGATCAAAAGTCGCATATTAATTTTCTTCACAAGATCCACCACCATTGTTATTATCGAAATTTACAACAACAATCACCATAAATTTTTCCATTCCCCATCAAAATCACAACATTATCATTTTCAATCATCAAAAATAAAAACATACCCACTATTCATTTTTTTCATCAATCACCAACTTCACCACTAAATAGTGAAGAATAAGCACTCAATTAGTGAGAAAAATAGATCTAATGAAGTAAAATAACTGTGATAAGAAAAATGGAAAAGAGAAAAGGGACAAAATGGAAAAAAAAAAAAAAAAAAAAAGAACAACAATAAAAGAAGAAGAACAAGAAAGGTTGCCACTGGCGGAGAGGAGGCTATGCATTTTTTCTTTCCTGTTTTTTTCCTTTTCTGTTTTGATTTTATTCTAATATAAATAAGCAATGTTCATGGAAGATCTGCAACTAATACTTCCTACAATATCTATTAAACAATAAAGAGATAAAATTTCAAGTATTGAGCTTAAATTAATTTTCTTATTTTTCAGAAGAACTTTACCTTGCAACTTCTTTAAGTTTTTTTATTAGTAAAAAAGTCCACGTGGCTGTATTTTAAAAGAAAAAGATTAAAAAACGAGCCTGATTTCTTTTTCTTTTTAGTTTGTTTCCACATCAGCTTCTAGGGTGTAAATAAATTCACTATTTAATAGTATAAGTGTGTAATAGGTCGTCTCAATAGTTTAGGTGTGACTTCGACTTTTCGGGTATAGTTTAGGGTGGAAATGATGACTTTTTACCTTTTTTTATTATAAAAAAACCCAATAAAATCACTTAAGAGAAATAAGAATTACTTTCTCTCTATTCTTGTTCCTCTATATTTTATTTTTCATAACAATCAATTTAAATAAATTTATTTTTAGTAGAGAGATCAAATAAAATCAAACGAGTAATTTGAGACAAATATTTTTAAAATGGACGAAGTATATTTTTGAGAGGCAGGGAGGATTTAATTTCCTCCACTCATTACGTAATTATATATTGGTTTCTATCCATCTATAACTGCTAGAAAGATGCACAATATTTAGCACATCTTTTTCGATATAGAAATTAATATTGATTTCCAAAATGTTAAAATTAAAGACAAGCTCAAGCAATTAAATGTAGATTAAAAGAATATCAGTACGAATAGCAAATTCTTTTTATCATAATCAAAACGAAACAACTTTGTATAGGCTGATCGTTATTATCCAATCGTATCGAATAAATTTATTCTTTATTTACCAAAAATATTTAAACATCTACATGTTTTCTCGTATTATAATCACATCGGCAACCTGAAATTAAAGCACATTTAACTTTCGATAAGTGACTACTACGTTCCTATATGGGCATTCAATAAAATTGAAATAATAAAACATAATACAATAATTAAGGTATAAGTGTTGGGTTCGAAATCGAGAGGACGTCATGCGGAAGCTATTAGTTGCAAACTATGAGACGATAATTCAAACGACACATAAAACAATACTAAAAAGCTATATTATTGATATGATTTGGCCAAATGACCTACATATTAAGAATCTATATCTATAATCTATAATATATTAAAAATGTGAAGACTCTTAGAAAAGTGATTTGAACTTTTTGTCAAAGTACTCTTCTTTAGACAAAACTGTCTTTTCACTATACTTTTTAATATATTATTTAATTATTTTTTATTATATTAACTAGACTTCCTAAAATGTATGAGACTCTTAAAATATATGGTAGGAGAATTAATTAAAAAATTTCCTTTTTATTAGACTTCCTAAAATATATGGGACTCCAAAAATATATGGTAGGAGAATTAATTAATATTTTTCTTTCTACTATTTAATTAAAAAAATATTCTTAAAATAGGACTCTATTAAGAAAATATTTCTATAAATATTGAGATCTACATCAAACTAGAGAACAAACCGGTTTATCTATTGGGAGAATATGATTGATGTTCATCTAACTTGATTCGATTGCATGTCTAGATTGGTGGATGCTTGATTCGGTTGACTTTGAAGAATTTATTGTGTAAAGATTAGGTTTAATTGTATTGTTTTAATATCTTTATTATCTTATTATTTTATTTTAATTTACAAATGCTAGATTAATGTGTGTCGACTTTGAATTTTTTTTTTAGGTGAAGGTTAGGTTTAATTGTATTATCATAATATCTCTATTAGTTTATTATTTTGTGATAATTTACAGTTCGTAGATGAATCTCGATCGGCTTTGAAATTTTTTTGTGTATAAAATTTAAGTTTAATTGTATTGTTTTGCTATCACTTTTATCGTATTATTTTGTTGCAGTTTACAGGTGATAGATAAATGTTGGTCAGCTTTGAGGAATTTTTTAATGTAAAGGTTAGGTTTAGTTGTATTATTTTGATATCTCTATTATCATATTAATTTATTCTTGTTTACAGGTAGTAGATGAGTGTCGGACGACTTTGAAAAAAAATTGTGTGTAAAGATTAAATTTAGTTGTATTATTTTGATGTCTCTATCATTATATTGTTTTGTTGCAATTTACAAATGGTATATGAATGTCGATTGACTTTTAAAAATATTTTTGAGGTTAGGTTTAATAAATAAATTCTCAAATCTTTACATGCCCAAAAGATATTAAATTTAATTATTATATTCATCTTTATTATTTAAATAAATATCCTATTTAGTGTAATGTTTGAATTCTTTAAGTGAGTTACACGCGCAAGGCGCGTACACCTAAACTAGTAAAATTGAAAAACCTAAAAACTATTGAGCCCTAAACAAAAATTACGACATTATGGATGTTATTGTGTTATGGTATGAGAAGAGGTTTTCTATTTATAGATATTCAAAACTTTTCCTCAAAAAAAAGGTTTGTCAACTATGGAAAAGCTTTATATTTTTCTTTCAGGAAAAATAAAAGTAATTATGGTATTATTTTAATTTTCGTTCTAAGAAAAGTAAAACTTAAATTTGGTAAGAAAATCAGATAAAAACACTAACAAATCTTTCCTTTTTGGCTTGATTTTTTTGACTTGATCCGCCTTCTTCATGTCATATGCATGGTTTTCGCCTTCTTCATGTCATATGCATGGTTTTCATATAATCTCCATCCCTGTTGTTTGACATGCTTAAAAATTAAGCTTTTTTGGTTAAAAGTATATGAGCGTTAAAAATATTGGAGCCCTTTGTAGGGTTAAAATTAAGTTTTATTTTCAAATATGTGACAGTAGGATTGTTGAAAATATGATTGGCAATCGTTCTCCACATATAGCTTTTGGACATATATCTTTATTATCATCAAATTATTGCAACTTTGATTTTAAAACCATCGTTAATCGAACCTTCTGATCTTTGAACCATTGGTTCTGATACCACTTATTGGATTCGAAATCGAGAGGGTGTCATGCGAAAGCTATTAGTTGCAAACTATGAGATGATAATTCAGACGACACATAAAACAATACTAAAAAGCTATATTATTGATATGATTTGGCCAAACAGCCTACATATTACAAATAAAATTGAAAAACCTATAAGAGAAATCTCCCCTAAACAAAAATTTTTTAAAGACTACATTGTGAATATTATTGTGTGATGGATGGTATGAGAAGGGCTCTTCTATTTATAGATATTCAAAACCTTTCCTCCAAGAAAGAGGTTTGCCAAATATGAAAAAGTTTTATATTTTACTTTCAGGAAAAATAAAAGTAATTATAATATTATTTTTATTTTCCTTCTAAAAAAAGTAAAACTTAAATTTGGTAAGAAAATTATGGTAAAACCCCTAACAATAAGCTCGTTTATCAAGAATTGACAAATGTTTTTTGTGCATGAATATAATTAAGCAAATTTAAAGCATTAACTTATATATCCACATTTTTCCTCATACGCAAAAAATCACTCCCCCTCCCTTTTTATATACTATAATAAGCATAAAAGGAATATTTTAACAGAAGTAACAATAATAGAGTCATCTGAATTACTATTTTAGGAACACATCACATTGAAGTAAGGGTGGCCAAACTGGTTGAACATATATGCAGATCTCCCAAATGGAAATTACATGTTTGATTTCCGAAACTTTTTACATACTTTTTTGGCTGAGCTTGTCGCGCCGAATTTGTCTAGAACGAGTTATCTCTTGAGGTTTATTATATTGAAATGAGATTTATCTATCCATGCGCATAAAAAAAATAGTGATTACACGTTCCTTGTCAAAAGGAAAGACCAATGTAAAAGAAGTAAACTATTAAGTCACCCTTTTAGTGGTACATCTAACATTACTATTTATTTAAGATCTATAAATACAGTGAGTTATAATTAAGAAATCGAATTTAATAATTATTTACAAGTTGGTACTACACAAGAGTGACATAAAGAAAATGGGGGCTACAATGGACATGGTCCCCTCGCCCTTTTTTCTTCCTTTCAATAAAAATCTCTACTCCTTCGTTGATTAAAAGAATTTTACTTTAGTAGTTTAATTTACGAAATCAAAAAAAGTTTATAATTTTCTTTCAATAGTGTCTCTATCATTTAATAATTACATAAAATATTAGCAGTTAAATTTAGTTTTTCAAATCATAATTAATAGAGTTAATATAATAAAATAAATTCTTAATAAATATTTTTTCTTAAATGAATTATTAAATCAATATAAATCAAATAAAATGAAATCGAGGAAGCATAACTGCATAAGAGAAATTCGTCGATTTATCGGCACTAAAAGCAATGAGATTTGATCGTGCCAAACTTTTATATAAAGCTTTTATATTAGGCAGGCATCTTTGTATGTACTATCTTTTCTTTTATGGTAGGTATCATATTCCATAAAAAATTATTAATGAATTTATTTTTGAAATGCCTTAAACTTAAACAAATAACAGAGGGTTGCTCGGATGATAAACGCTGCCCCTCACTTTCAACTTGAAGCTCGTGAATTCAAGTTACCGAGAAAGCAAAAAGGGTTGGAGCTCCTAAGGTTAGGGTAAAAAAAATGCTTTGAACACAATTAATTAGTGATTTAGTGTACAGTCAGTATATAATGTACACACAAAAATTATCTTACTGACTAATATGATCCATGAGGGATTTAAATAAATGAACAGCTTCTGAAAGTTTGTGTTCAATTGAAATATCATACAATTAAAAGAGACAAAATTCAAACTCCTCTTTATGTTTTAATACTCGTTGTTTTTATTCATAGATACCTCTACTTGTTCGATTTTATCACTCCAGTCCTTATACTTCACGAGTTTTCATCTAGCCAACAATCGATTAGATGTGTTTTAAAATACAAATATTTAACAAGTTCAAAAGGCTAGATCATAACTCGTGAAGTAGAGGGGCTGGAATGATAAGCCGAACAGTTAAAGGTGTTAATTACGCCATACAATTGTTTTGTATATCGAACAGAACATTAATTTTGACGTTTTTTCTTTTAGTTTTCCATTCGAAGTCCGTATTCCTTTTAAAATTCGATTTTTTATCGTAAAAAATCGCTCCTTACTAAAAAAAAAAAAAAATTATGCTTAGAGCTTGGAGTACATGTCAGTCACAATTACTTTGATGAAAGTATTTATTTTTTTTTTTCTAGGAAAACATTCAAGAGTAATTAGCAGGATCCTAAAATTCCTTAAAATTGTGAAACAGAACTCTAAATTGTTGAATGGGCCTTGAAATGGTATTTAAAGTAGAAATTATTCTGGCTGGTCATTTTTTTAAAAATAGCCATTGTTTTGGAGTTTTAAAATATGTCATTAAATTTTTAACTTATTATCCTACACTAGAATTTAAGTTAACAGGCATAAAACCAAACTGATTCTCTAAAATGGACACGACCCTCCTCAATCTCCACTCAACCACCCTCTCTCAAATCTTTATTAGTGTGACTCAACAGCTTAATATCTCTATAGTTGTTGCAACTCTAAATGTCACCCTTGCTTTTATATGACGGAACCATCGTACTCCATCTCCAAGACTCAGGAATTCTCGTCGTCTTAAAAATGACATTAAACAAATCAGTCAACCACCTTAAACCTGCCCCACCAGCATACTTCCAAAAATCCACCGGAATCTCATCAGGCCCCGTCGCCCTACCCCTTCGCATCCTATGAATAGCCTCTCTGACCTCCTCAACCTTAAAACGTCTAAAGTAACTAAAATTACGGCTCTCCTCTGAGCGTTCCAGCTCCCCTAACACAATATCTCTGTCCCCCTCCTCGTTTAGAAGTCTATAAAAATACTCCTGCCATCTCTTCTTAATGTGAACATCCTCTACCAAAACTCGACCATCCTCCTCCTTAATGCACTTCACTTGATCGAGATCACGGCCCTTCATCTCCCTAGCCTTAGCCAGCCTATGCAACCTATTTTCCCCGTCTTTCTCCTCTAACCCCGCATACAAGCTCTCAAAAGTTGTTGTCTTAGCAGCCGTAACTGCTAACTTAGCCTCCTTCCTTGCTACTTTGTACACCTCCCTATTCACCCGTTTCTCCTCTTTGTCCTTACTCTCCATCAACTTCACATACGCCCCCTTCTTAATCTCCACTTTCTTCTTAACTTCATCATTCCACCACCAGTTCCCTTTATGTCGACCTACCCGACCCCTCGAAACACCCAACACCTCTCTAGTCGTCTCCTTGATGCAGCTGGCAGCCTCATCCCACATACACCCTATATTTCCACACCCTCATTCTCACCACCTTCTCCCCGATCTCTAGAGCACTAACTGGCGTCAAGCTGCCCCACTTAATCCTGGATCGGCCCTCTCCGGCCCTACTCTTCTTACTCTTCTTGATAAACAAGTCCATCACCAGCAGAATTTTTCTTGTGAACTTGAAATTTCAGGAAGTGACTTTTCAATTTTCAATGTTGTAAAGTGGTTACTTGTGAATTGTTCATGCAAAAGACAAAATTGACAAACAAGAAGAAGCCGTATTCGATGAAAGTCCTATGATCTACATCTTTCATGTCTTTCAAAATTCACCCAGATAATAATATAGCCTATGTAATCTTATAAGTGAAGTATGAAGAAAGTATGATGTATGCAAATCTTACCACTATTTTTATGAAATATTTATAACACGCTAATTTCTCAAAGTGTACAATGCTAGATTTTATAATTAATCATGTTATAAGAAAAATTAAGTAAAAATCACATCAACCTTTGTTTAAAGGGAAATGACAAATCAATTACAAGTAGAGACATAAACAGTACTTAAACGGACCAAAGAAATTAATAGGAAAGAGACATTACAATAAGAATCTTGGAATGATGGATTTTTTTTATATAAAATGGAACTTTTTTTAGTTTTTCATTGTCAGCAATGAAGCACAGCTAATCCCGATTCGCTTCATGTACGTACGATGCATTAAGAGGAAACTATTAAGGATTTTTTCATACACAAGACTCGAAATCAAGAACTTTAGTTAAGGAAGAAGCGGTTCCATTTACTGCACCACATCTTTTGGTATAAAATGGAAAAATTACAAATATGCACCCTTCGGCAATTTATCAACATAGTTGAAGTATACGGGTACCTATCGTATTGTATAAATAATATAAAATAAATAATACATATACAATTTATAGATATTTTGTAAACTGGATGCCGAATTATTCGGCCCCGTTAGTACAAATCTTGCATGCAATATACGCAATAAATACAGTAAAAGAAATATAAAATTTTAAAGAATAGTACAAAGCTTGAGGTGCGTGAATACCATGTCCTTAAAAATTTTATCAGGCATTTCTTTCAGATTTTAATAATAAGTTTTTTCTATATTGAACTGAGGACAGAAACAAGAAATACACAAAAAGGAGAAAATCCCAACTTAAAAGAAAAATTAGAAAAAGAAAGGGAGTTACTAGATTTGAGCTCTCAGCTTTGTATTATAATAACCAATTCATAAAGCTCATTAAAATTCACTATCTGAACTTTTACTCCTTCTGTCTCAAATTACTTGACATATTTGCTTTTTACACAACTCTTAAAAAAAATTAATAAAAAATACAAATTAATTCATATGATCTTATTTAATAGTATATGATTAGATGAATCTTTTTTTACTTAATATAGATATAGTAGGGGAAAAAATAATTAAGTATTTTCTAAATTCTTAAACATGCTCAAAAATATTTTATTTTATTAACGGAAAAAGGTCAAAAATATCTCTAAACTTTTCAAAATAGATCAAAAATACCCTTAATTTATTTTTTGGCTCAAAAATACCCTTCTATTTATTTTTATGGCTCAAAAATACCCCTCCATCAATTTTTTTGCTCAAAAATACCCTTCTCTCTAACGGGATGTCACCAAACATGCCACATGAATAAAAAATGTCACTTCACCCGTCCACGTCAACATACACAAATAAAAAATCACTCCATATAACCATCAAATCAATTTTTTTATTTAAAAGATCCAATCTCACCCATATTAAAAAAAAATCCAACCCAAGAGAAAAAAATTGAAGAATTTGATTGCTTATTTTTCATGTGATGGGTTTAGATTTTTCGAATTGATCAAGGCGAAAGATGAGGAAACAATTAAGTCCTTAAATTGTAGATCCAAAAAAAATCAAATTTTAATTGGGTCGACCCTAAACAATTGGATCCTCAAATAGTTGACCTGATTTTCAAGAGCTCGGATTGCTACTGGATGTCCTATCTGGATTTGTCTAATGGGGAACTTGATTGTAGTGAGAGGAATGGTAATTCAGAGACGAAATTGAAATTTGGAGAGTGAAAGTTTAGTGGCAATGTAGGACAACCAAAAGTTGATGAGATTAAGAATTGCTCAAGTGAGTCTCGTAACTTTGAAAATGTAAAATAATGAAATAAAACGGTGAAAGGGATGATATCAGGAAAAAAAATTGAAGAATTGAATTTTGCCTCTTGGTTCGGGTTTTATGAATATGGATCGGATTGAATTTTTAAATAGAATAAAATGGGTTGATTGTTAGGTGGATTAAATGGAATGATTTTCCACACGTATGTTGATGTGGACTGATTAAGTGATTTTTTTTATCTACGTGGTGTGTTTGGTGACATTTCGATAGAGAGAAGGATATTTTTGAATCAAAATATCAACAGGAGAGTATTTTTAAAATAAAAAATTAACTGAAGAATAATTTTTAAATTAAAAAATAAATAAATAAAATATTTTTGATCCATTATAAATAGTTCAGGAGTATTTTTTGATCCTTTTTCGTTTTATTAATGAAAGTTACATTTCCCACCTCGTACACTTCCTTGGAAAGTCCAAAATTTAGTGTTGATTGATTGGATTGGCATCAGGCAGCAGCCATGGCCCATTAGAGTTCTCCCTACCAGTGTACTCTATGGACCTAATTTGCTTTGCTGACAGTAGTTGGACCAAATGTGGGTAAGGGAAGTGGGACCCACTAAATTAGGGGTCTTTTTAATTCTCAACATCTCACCTGCACTCAATGGATAAAATTTTCACTAAAGCGATTTTAAATTTGAATAAATGAATATATAAATTAATCGAAGGAGATTTAAGATTTATTATATATAACAGTCAAATATTTTTTCGTTAAAGAATGGTTTAGATGAATTTTCTGACTTCACCCCCTGGGTGCACAAGCTTGTACAAATTCAATGAATTGATCTGTGTTACGTGGATGATTTATAAAAATAATCTTAAAAGTGAGTTATTTTGAACTCTTTGCTCTCGCTTGCTTCACGAGCAAATTGTTAAGTTTAATATAGTTCATGGGACAAATGAGGGTCCAAATTCAGAATCATCCATTTTTTAAGGCCATGGAATGTAATTTCCTAAGTTCACACTTTGCTTTTTAAGTTATATTCTATTTATCCAAATTAGACAACTTTTTGTCAGAATTGACGAACTACAAATAAAATATTTTCCTCTATTTTTAATTTTATACTCCCTTCATCTATCCTTATTTTCTAATGGCAAAGTGATTTAGAAACAGTAAATGATAAAAGATAATTTTACCATATTTTTCTTTAATATAATAAATTTAATGATTTGAAAATGCATTCGAAATGATCGTGTTTAATGTCAAGGGTAAAATGGATAGAAGTAGATAAATTATTCACTAATTTATAAAGTAGATAAGTATTATTGAATATCCCAAATGAAAAAGTGGATAAGTAAAGATGGACGGAAAGAGTGTAAACTATTCTTATTTAGGTGATGCAATTGCAGACTAGTTTTCATTCTCATCTTTCACTTCACTCTATTATTGATACACACTAATTATTGGCGTAAGATATAAATATACATCAAATCTGGGTTAGTAAGTAAGTATTTCAACTTTAAGAATTTACATTTACGCATTTAATTTGGTCTTAATTGCCAACTAAATAGTTTAATGCATCTCTACTGTGTCTTATCGATACCCAATACCGACGTGATACATAAATTTGGAGGTATCTAGATGATTATTTTGTAAGTTGGAATGTTTAATTGACAAAATGAAGATGAATTGAGGTGTCTAGTACATACTCAAAGTCAACGCACTTAGTTGAGGTATCTAGATGTGTATATTTGATGTTGGAGCACTTACTTACCAGTTGAGATTAAATTTGAACGTTTGTTTAAGTGATGCCTTAATTACAACAACAACTACATACCCAGTGTAATCCACAAAATGGAATCTGCGGAGGGTAAAGTGCACACAGTTTATACCACTACCTCAGATGAAGTAGAGTTGTTGTTTCTGATAGACCCACACTCAGGATAAACACCAATATAACAAACAAAAAACATAAAAAAACACAATAGAATGATACAACAAATAAGACATTCATAGATTAATATTAATAAATTATCTATCCGAAATCAACAACAACACCAAATACCACAAACAAGAAACTACAAGACACACGCATAACACTATGATTACAGGCACAACTACACAAAGCACTCCTCTCTATTAGTAAAGATGCACTCATATCCACTAACCCTCCAGCCTAATCTGCGTCCTTCACGCTTTCCCATGAAGGGTCCTTTTCTTTTGTAAGTTGCAACTACTTCATGTCATGCTTAATCACCTTCCTCCATTTTTTTCTAGCCTATCTCTACCCCGTATAAATTCATCCATAGTCAGTCTCTCGCACCTCCATATTGGGGCATTCGAACACCTCCTCATCACATGTCCGAACCATCTCAGTTTCACTTATCGCATATTGTCTTTCATCAAACACTCTCATCTTCACTCGAATAATTTCATTTCTAAACCTATCTCTCCTAATAAGTACACACGCCCATCGCAATATCCTCATATCCCATATTTAGTTTCTTTGCCTCGGTTGATAAGTTTGTGCTCTTCCTAACCAAACACTAAAGTTTATATAAATGAAAATATTTCGAAAAAAAATGAATAATTCGCACAGTCGAGCGAATTCTTAGTAAAAATTATGACTCGGACACCAACAAGTGCCCAAAATCTTGGAATTAAGCCCAAAGGGAATGGCGTTACAAGGGTCTGGTGGCCCATTGTTTGAGGGCCGGGGGAGTGTTGATTGGTGTCTCTTAATGGGCTTTAATGATGCAAAGCCCAGAATTCTGATCTTGATTTAGCTAAGGCCCAAAAGTGAGTTCAAAAGCATTCCTCAATCAGACGGATGTGTGGGTCGGCGGATGAATATAATTTCTTTATTCTTAATTTATGATTTCTGGATCAAGATTTTTGAAAAGAAATTCTTAGCAACAAACGTTTCCTCTCTAAATGAGTCTTGTAAGGCATCAATGTAAATAAATTGGATCAATATATTTCAAATATCCAATGGTTAGTTCATTTAAATTTTAGTGAAATCCTTAATATTATACCTAGAACATCTTCAGAATATACTGAAATAATAACGCTTCATTTTCTCCCACTGCAAAATGAAATTTTAATTAGTATCAGAATAACATCTCTCTATTTTTTTTTTAAATTATTATTATTATTATTTTCTTTTGGGGTGGGGTTTTAAAAAAGAAAATGACCAACTAACTAATATGGAACAAAGGAATGTATCACTTGGGTGTTTCTTTTGGACTACCACCTTAATACTCCTTTCGTTTATCTTTGTTTGTCCATTTTCTATTGGCATATAAATTAAAAAGCAGTAAATGATAGGGGTAATTTTAAATTTAATTCTTTGAAAAACAAATTAAATAATGAATCGTATTTAATGCTAATAAGAAAATGAATATAAATAAATAAATAATTTATTTTATAAATTGAACAAATATTATTAGACAACTCGATACAAAAAAATAAACAAATAAAGATGAACCAATGAATTATGAAACGGAACCTCATAAGTTACGTTGCATTTTTTGGACCATCCACCAACCTTAACGTTTTTCAGGAATTTGTGCCATTTTGGTGTAAACTGTTATGTTGATCTATTCTCAACGTCTCGTATTTGGGTTTGGGAAAGGGTAGATTGATTTCTCAACTTTTATATTTTCATTTGATGCTAGTAGGTGCATATATCTACTTTCTTCATTTATTTTTATTTCGCTTTTATTTTATACTAATTTTTTAAGTTAAAAAATGATAAACAAAAACGAACAAAGAAAGTATATTAGAATTCAACTAATTCAAATTCATATTTCATAGAACAAATTTTGAAGGACACACTATCAATAATTGTTTTCATACTCAAAATTCGATGAAGTTAAGATATTTAATTAAACGAAAATCAATCTCATTCATTACACTATTAGGTTTATGGTATTTGTCAACATCAACTATTTTCCCTTTCTAGGGTTTGGACCTACCTTCTACTTGCCTTTATATACGTCTCCTTGAATTCCGTCGTTGTTTGTTAAGCAAATTTTGGTGTTGTTAATTGTCCACGTTTAAACTTTCTATACCATTGAATAGTGCTTTTTCCATTTCATTTATGGGTATATTCTCTTTTCCAAAGTCAAATATTTAACGGAAAGGGGCCTAAGATGTCCTTCAATTATATGAAATAGTGAAAAAATATCCTCCGTCTACTTATTGGGTCTAAAATGTCCTTCATGTCTACCTATTGGGCCTAAAATGCCCTTTCCGTCTACCTATTGAGGCTATTTTTCCCTTTCATTTAGGCAAATTATATGAAATGACATTTTTATATACGATATCAAAAAAAATTATTTTTTATTTTTATTGCCGACCTTCACGATGCCTTCATAAAAATATATGGTATATTTATACAATAAAAATTCATGATATATTTATATATTATGCAAATTATATTTATATCATAAAAATATATTGTATGTTTATACCATATAAATTATATTTATACCATAAACATAGATGGTATATTTTAGATATAAAAAGCTTATGCTGTGTAATACTGAAAATATATATTTATATTTAATAAATAATTTTTTAACAAGAAAAATGCTTCCGACATAATGGGATATACCATAAATATTTATCCCATAAATTATATATAAAATACAATAATAATCTGACTTTGACATAAATTATATTTATACAATAAAAATACAGGGTATATATGTACTTCCAACATAATAATTTTTATTCTATAAATATTTATTCATAAAAAATTATGGTTAACCCATTACATTAGAATTAAAACTACACGATAACGAAATAATAGTAGATGATTAACATACATGAAAACAAAACAAAACATACATGAGCAAATAATGGATGACTTAATTTATTTAAAAATATTTGAATTTTGAATATAAGAGAGAACGATTTGAAAGTAGGGTATATCTTTCCCACTTTTAATTTGAAGATTGAAAAAATATCTGTTAAATTAAGGTGAATTGATAATTAGTTATAACATTAAATTAGTAATTATAATTATCTTTTTTTATTTTTTAAAATGGGTATATATGTAGAAAAAAAATATTTTTATAATATTAAAAAAGTATTATTATTTATGTAATTAAGTTTTAAGGATGGTCTTTCTATGTAATTTTCCTAAATAAAAGGGCAAAATAAGCTCAATAGGTAGACGAAAAGGGCATTTTAGGTCCAATAGGTAGGTGAGAAGGATATTTTTGACCCAATAGCTAGACGAAAAGGGCATTTTAGGCCCAATAAGAGGGCATTTTTACACCATTTTATATAGTTGAAGGGCATTTTAGGCCCCTTTCTGAATATTTAATTGTGAATTTATCATCAACATTCCTAAAATTACTATTCCCTCTGTCCCAATTTACTCGTTCCAAATTTTCTAATTTGATTTCTTATTTTACTTGTCATTTTTCATTAATCAAGACAAGATAATTTTTTTTCTTTTTTATTCTTAGTATTAATTATTTTTTCTCTAAATTAAAATATAAATATCATTTAATAGGGGCATTATGATAAAATAATCATGTTATTAATTATTTTCTTAATCAATGTGTAATGTCAGTTTGGGACGAATAAAATAAGACGGAGGAAGTATCATTTTTCTTTAATTGGGAATCGAAGATACTTTTATTTATGATTAATAATTGGGAAAATATTCAAATTTATTGATGTATATCTCTTTCGTTTAAAATAGTTAAATCTTTATCAACTACAAAAAAAAATTATTAGTAATTTATTTTATCAAATCAGCCTTATTAATATGTTTTGAAAATATAAATTTGAATATATATATATATAGTTATTTAATGATAAAAATAATATTAAAAATATAATAATATCTTATTAACTTTATAAAAAAATAATTAAATTATAATAAATATTTGTAAAAAAAGAACCAACTATTTTAAAATGGTGGGAGTATTCCAAATTAACTATCATACGTCAGATATCATGCTGTTCCATCTGATCTAAACTTCTGGAAGAGTCTTGTTATACTTTTTTGCCTCTAAGGACCAATTATACTTCTTCATTCAGCCAATTATTGACTTTCAAAATTTTAAAAATATTATTTTTCCTGTGGCATGAAAGGCCACGTTAGAAAAAAAAACTGAAAAGAATTCATAAAGAACAGTATAATTTTTTTCAAGAGTATAATTATTTGATTTTCAAATAAAATGGCAAAATCAAATCACTTTGATATAATTAATTAAATTTAGCTCTATTGAAAAGGCGAATTGACACTTCATAACATTATATTCTTTGAATTCGGACGTTCAACTCGATCTTTTTTCAAATTTTAATTATTTAATTACTAATGCATATTAAATATTGAATTGAAATTAATCCAATTCATTTTTTTTCCTAATACGATTCGTTTTATATGTTAGTGCCCCTACACACGTGTATCAAATAAGTAACTTTTGGTGGTGGTATCATAAAAATAAACAGATAACTAATGAAAAATTCTGAAGTATTGTAATTTGCCTCTTCCATCTCAATTGCCAATATTTGACAAGACATTTCTTTAAACCTCAATTGACCATTATAACTCAATATTTTACGAGTACAACTTATTTAGTATTTAATATGTGAATAAAATTACAAACAACATATCCAACCAAATCCTATATCAAGAAATGGTGAGAATTATCTTAGATTTTGTGTGTTTCAAAAGCACGATTAATTTTGATTTGACATAAAATTTAAGAAAATAAAAAAATTAAAGTAAATAAATTTAAATTAAAGTTAGATCAAATGTATCAAAATATTATTTAATTTTAAAATTTTAAATATAAGAAATTAAAATTAAGATATTATTAAAAAAAACATTCTCTTTGAATGGACTAGGAGGAAAATAGTTCCTTTTTTAAAGGGAGGGAGTATCAATTTTCTCTTCTTCTTTGCATTGGTGACCTTTAAGGCCACACAAGAAGATAAAAAGATAAATGTAATTTGAGTTATTTAATTGATTCGAAAAGAACTTATTAAAAAATATGCTACCTAACACTAAAGGCAACCACAATATTTTATTAAAATGGTGACATTAATGTTGTTGTTTTTCATTTTCATGAAAAGAGATTTCTTTACATAAAAAAAAAAGTCTTAAGCCACATGTAATTAAATTATCGGAAAAGACTCAAAAATACTCCTGGACTATCCGAAATAGCTTAAAAATGCCCTTCGTTAGATTTTTGGCTAAAAAATACCCCTCTGTTAAATATTTGGTTCAAAAATACCCCTCCCTCTAACGAAATTCGAAAAATGATCAAAAATACCCCTGAACTATCTGAAATGAGTCAAAAATACCCCTCTATTAAATATTTGGCTCAAAAATACCCCTCCCTTAACGAAATTAAATTATTTCGATTATTTCGTTAATTTATATAAAGTTCATCATTTAATTTATATTTCGTTAATTTCTTTAAATATTAAAAAGATGTAAAGTGAAAATACCTTTTAGAATAAATGTATGTTTATTTTTCCAAATCAAATACAACCAATTTATATTATAATTCAAATACTTTTTTTCATTATCTTATTTTAAAAATTAAAAAAATAATTTTATGTAAAAAAAATTAAAGTATTAGGGTTAAAAAGTTAAAGTTAGGGTTTAATTCAATCGAAATAATTTAATTTCGTTAAGGGGAGGGGTATTTTTGAGCCAAATATTTAACAGAGGAGTATTTAACGAAATTAAATTATTTCGATTGTTTCGTTAATTTATATAAAGTTCATCATTTAATTTATATTACGGTAATTTCTTTAAGTGAGAATTTATATTTCGTTAATTTCGTTAATTTCTTTAAAAGATTAAAAAGATGTAAAGTGAAAAACTTTTTAGAATAAATGTATGTTTATTTTTCAAATCAAATTCAACCAATTTATATTATAATTCAAATAATTTTTTTCATTATCTTATTTTAAAATTTTAAAAATACTTTTTATGTAAAAAAATTAAAGTATTAGGATTAAAAATTTAAGTTAAGGTTTAATTCAATCGAAATAATTTAATTTCGTTAAGGGGAGAGGTATTTTTAAGCCAAATATTTAACAAAGGGGTATTTAATGAAATTAAATTATTTTGATTATTTCGTTAATTTATATAAAATTCATCATTTAATTTTTATTTCGTTAATTTCTTTAAGTGAAAATTTATATTTCATTAATTTCGTTAATTTCTTTAAAGATTAAAAAGATGTAAAGTGAAAATATCTTTTTAGAATAAATGAACGTTTATTTTTCAAATCAAATTCAACCAATTTATATTATAATTCAACTTTTTTTATTATCTTATTTTTAAAATTAAAAAAATACTCTTATGTAAAAAAATTAAATTATTAGGGTTAAAAAGTTAAAGTTAGGGTTTAATTCAATCGAAATAATTTAATTTCGTTAAGGGGAGGGGTATTTTTTAGCCAAATATTTAACAGATGGGTATTTTTGACCCATTTCAGATAGTTCAGAGGTATTTTTGATCCTTTTTCGAATTCCGTTAGAGGGAGGAGTATTTTTGAGCCAAATATTTAATGGAGGAATATTTTAAGTAAAAAAATCTAACGAGGAGCATTTAAGTTATTTCAGATAAATCAGAAATATTTTTTAGCCTTTTACGTTAAATTATTTGTAGTTGCATGAAAGTTTCCCCATAAGCTTACAACTCAACAACCCAAAGCATTTTTCATTTCCATCGAATATTCGTGCTACACTGCGCACTCTCCACGAGCAACTACTTTTTCTTATGACTAACTTACCCTTTAATCAAATTAAATTGAATAAATGGTAAGACCATATCAATTTTAGGACTCAATTTCTCGTATTGTCATTCAACTTTAAAAAATATCTTATTAAAGTCACTTATTTTATTTTTGTTTCAATAATATCATTCAACTTTGTACATTTTCCTTACTAACTAACAATTGCTAAAATAATCCTTATTCTTTATAAGAAAAATGAGCAAAATAGTCCCTTAAGTTAAACTATAAATTTAAATACTTTATTCTTTTATTTGAAATATTAATAAACCTCCAACTATAATTTTTACTTCATTACATACTCCCTCTATCCCTTTTTAGTTGGGCACATTCTATTTTACACGATGATTAAAAAATCATAAATTACATGAAGATGTTACTCTATTTTATCCTTTGGCAATATTAATGATATGGGCATAGAAATGAATATTGGAATTGGAATTGTTCACATTTTAATGTATACTATGAATTGTAGGGGTATCATGAAAAAATTAATTAATTCTATTTTGATCTATTAAGTGATCAACTAATATGGGTCATTTATTTTTAGTAAGACGACCAACTAAAATGGAACAGAGGGAGTAATGAAATTTAAAAAGACATATCATACTATTAAAAAGCAAAAAAAAATAAAAAATAGAGAAATGTATTTAGTTTTAAAAGTCAAGTTGAAGAGGTAATATAGTTTTTTCCCAAACAATGTGACGAGATTGACAAAAATAATGTTTAAAATTTTAATATTTTTAAATTATACAATGGTAATATGATTTTTTCTAATTTTATTTGATGTTAATTTATTTATGATATTATCATGATGTCCTTCATCAATATTTTAATTTATTATAAAAATTCTTTTAAATATTTATATATGATTGTTTTTCTACTAGCTAGAGAGCTAGGAGGTTGAAGGAATTCATTGTCTTTTATATGAATTATGAATTTTCTGACAATTATTTTTAGAAGAAACTAGCAATTAAATTTGAACTATTTTATGAAAAAAATAAAGATTAATCATAAAATAAATAAATATAAAATATTATTTTATTATTTTATAGTCGAACTTCTAAGTATCAATCACATTTTTGATGAACTACATTATTTTAATATTATAATTAGAAGTTAAATTAAAACTATACGCACTATTTTTTATAATTAAAAAGTTTTTAGTATTTCATATTTTTAAAGAACATGGATCATTCCAATTCGAAAATTAACTTAAGGGACTATTTTGGTTAATTTTTTTTTAAAGAATAGAGACTATTTCAGCAATTATTAATTTGTAAAAAAAATGTACAAAATTGAATGACATTATTGGAACCAAAAAAAGTTATATGAGGAATTGACTCCAATTTTAGACATCGTTTGATTGAATATATAACAAAAAATATTGAATTAAAAGTGTATTACAAATATTGAGATTAATTATGTTTACATTAATTTTATATAGACTAATAGGTTTGTTATACTGAGAGATCACTTTTGATGGAATGTATTAGAAAAAATAGCAATACATATTTTAATCTTGGTAGTACTATTTAATAGCTTGTGTTGGTAGTGTTTTCAATGTATGTGTAATTAAATATGTATTAAGTAATTAGTATACAACTTAGTATCATCAAAAGTACAATAATTAGCACATAACAACTCACGATGGTAGCGATATCAGAGTTATTAATATATAAATAAGTATGCTTGAGACAAAGTTGTCCTTGAATTAACAAAATCAAATGAATATGATATAGTATTAATATAATTAATTTCAACATTATTAATACACTTTATTTTTATTATATACTCTACCAAATG
The DNA here is from genome assembly GCF_002878395.1 of Capsicum annuum. Lineage (NCBI taxonomy): Eukaryota > Viridiplantae > Streptophyta > Magnoliopsida > Solanales > Solanaceae > Capsicum > Capsicum annuum. The sequence continues at coordinate 16,703,378 of NC_061122.1, read as the reverse complement.
GCATTAGAATTGGAGTGATGCTGAATAACGTATATTAAAATAGAATTAGTATCATGTATCGTTAATATCATGATTTATCATATACAATAGTATATATAATCACATGCGAATTTAGCATTGGTGGAGGGGGTTCCCGATAACCTCCAAACATTTTCGTATATGGTGTAATTATATTAAAAATCTATTAAATATATAAAAATTATAAATGAGGAACCCACTAATAAAGTTGTTAGTTGACTTACCAGTTCAAAATGGATTTGAAAAATTTCGCATATGCTATACCTGAGTTTGAATTTCCTTGGAATGACTATTTTTAACTTCTTTTGGTATAATATTTATTTTATTGAAAACCCACAAGCTTAAAATCTTGAATTTGAATATGTATTAAGTCAAACTATTCGGAATGGATAGTACAAAATCTTTCAATTTTTCATATTTTTGAAGAACTTCTAGCTATTAAGGAGAAAAAAAGTTATATGAAGTAAAAGTATAATAAGGTTGTGATTGGATTCAGGGGTGGAGTTAGGATTTGAAATTTGTGAATTTCGAATTTAAAGAAGCATAAAAATTATATGCTGATAATGGGGTTCAAACTCACGTCCACGAGAGAAGAGAGACCTTAACAACGGTCCATCTACCACACTGGCCTAAGCAATAATGTTTGTCAATGGATTCACACTATATAAATACATACATATATTTATAATTTAGTAGTATAAATATAGAATTTACATAAAAGTTAGTGGGTTCGCCCGAATTTTTATAGGGTACTATAGCTCCGCCCCTGATTGAATCTGCATATGTTTGGTAAAGAGAATAATGTTGTCTTTTGAGAATAATCAAAAATGAATATTGTTCAATTGGAACATGATATATGACAAAATTGATCCTACTTATTGGAACCAAGTTTTCATTTTGTTGAAAAATTAATTTTATGGTACAGATGCTTATGAAATCCCTTTCTATTCCTTGTGGTAATAATTCCTTTAGCATTCAGACCTTTACCATAACAATATTATTCGTAGATGAAATTATTAGATAACAATAGAAATAAGGAAGTTGATCGAAGGGGATAAATGGTTCTCTACACTTGATAGTTAAAATTCAATTTTACGGTTAAAAAACAACGATGATAAAGATATGTAAATGCATCATTTCGTGATAGGAATTGTAGCTTTCCATAATTTTTTCAATTTGTCACTCAATGGAATATGCCAATGCTCGCCTTTTAAGTTTCGCCATAAACCTAATCAGTTATGTATTATTTTCAATTACGTAAATTCAATGAATCGAATGATATTTCTGCTATAATTTTTGTCTCTTTATTAGTTATTCATGATTGGAAACATTCTCAAACAAGGAATTAAATAATACCACAATTAATAAAATATGTCACGCTCTCTTTAACATTTTGTCTTAGCTTCTTTATTTGAATTATTTCTTTTTTTTTTAATTGCTTTCTAATGTTTTTCTCTTAATTCGAGAGTTTTTTTATAAACAACCTCTCTAGCTTACAGGTTTAAGATTTCTACACTTTATTATCTTTAGCAGGGTGACTCAAGGATAAGACTAGTAAAAACCTTTGAAGTCTCAAGGTCTCAAAAAATTTAAATTGTTAATTTTATAATTTTATTTTCTTTTTGACAATATTGACTATACTAAAAAAAACCATCATCAATCAATAAAAATATTTTAAAATGTTGAATTAAACTATTCAAATCTTTTTAATAATAAATAATATGTTTATAATAATGTATTGAAAACATATAGCTAGTATTATTAACTCGAATTAATACTTATTATTATAAATAATAATATTACTATGTGAAATATAATATTATACTAAAAACAATAATTATAAAAAAACAACATTAATTTTTTACTTATTATATATATGTATATTTTAAGTCCCTCAAATTAAAATTTAATTTTAGACCACTAATTTTATTGAGACGGGTTTGATCTTCCGACCCTACTAATAAAACATCAAATATATTATTGTTGTCCAATCAAACAATGCCTTAAGGTCAATTTCGTCAATTACTTATATTGCACAGAAAACTCGACCCGCACGGAGAGAACAATCTCGAATGATATGTTGCAAGCACATACCTCATCAACATGTCAAATGGGCCCCACACAAAAACCTTTCTCTCCCTCATTTTATTTCTAAAAAAACACTTGGTTTATTTTTCGCCGTCACCACTGACAAAGAAAGAAAATGCATTTTCATCATCCATAATAAAGCTAGCAGCTCTATCTTTCTCATAACCAAAAGATGCCCAATACCAAAATCTAAACAACACACACACACACACACACACACAAAAAAAAAAAAAAAAAAAAAAAAATTCACTCCAATTTGGTGATGCTTGGAGTATTGTGTGCACGTCCTAAGCCTTGGCTATTTGCATCACTCTGCTTATCACACGCCCACGGCTCAACGCCGTGTGCATATAGCAGAGTTATTACTAGTGCTGCAACAACAAGATCGTCTCCATCATCATCGTCATCTGTTTTATTACAACAACAGTATCAGCAACAACATAGGAGGCATCATTCTAGTCATTGTCGTATTGGTGCATCATCACTGTCTTCGATTTGGCATGTGATTCTTCCTGCAGGAAGGAGAAATAAGAAGGAGATTAATAAGAGGAATAATAATAATACGGTGTTTCATAATCATCATTATGAGCTTGATAAAAAAGGTGAAGGGTCTTGGAATGTTGCGTGGGATTCTAGACCTGCGAGGTGGTTGCATAATCCTGATTCAGCTTGGTTATTGTTTGGTGTTTGTTCTTGTTTAGCAACGCCAGTGCCAGCTCTTGATCTACCAGATGTGAATTGTGATGCAGCTGTACCAATTGAGAAAAAGTCCATAGATGAGAGTGATCAAAACTCTGCCAACTATAAAGTCACTGGTATATTAATTATATTGTTAATTGTTTTATTATTCAAAGATTTGAAATTTTATGTGAAAAATGAATACATGTGAATTAGAGGAGTGAATTATTAGGATTGAATTGAGGAAGTAGCCGAGGGTCTATTGGAGACAACCTCTTTACCTTCTCAAGGTAGGAATAACGCTTTGTAGACACTAACCTCCTCTGTGGGATTACACTGGATATGTGGTTATTGTTGTTGTTGAATTGAGAAATTAGTTGAGTGAGAAACTAGCCGAGGTTCTATGAGAAACAACCTCTAGGGATAAAGTTGCGGACACACTACCCTTGTGAGATTACACTGGATATGTTGTTGAATTGATGAACTAGTCGACATCTATCATAAACAACCTCTCTATCTTCTCGAAGTAGGGATAATGCTGTCTACATACTACCCTCCCCAGACCCTATTTGTGGGGTTACACGAGATATATTGCTGTTGTTGAATTGAGAAACTAGCCGAGTTCCTATAGAAATAGCTTCTCTACCTTCTCAACCTAGGGATACACTGGATATGTGGTTGTTGTTGTTGTTGAATTGAGAAGCTAATTTGGAATAACGGAATTTGTGATTTGGTTTAGTTTTCTGGTGATTAAGACTCCAAGTTGCTTGAAGAATTGACAAATTGACTGGTGAATGTAACAGGGGTACCGGCGGATGGGAGATGTCTATTCAGAGCAATAGCACATATGACTTGTTTAAGAAATGGGGAGGAAGCACCTGATGAAAATCGACAGAGAGAACTTGCTGATGAATTAAGAGCTCAGGTATGTTCATTTTCTTGCTCATTTTGCTTTGTGTATTAAATATATAGATATCGGAAATAAATTTAGAGTATTTGTTTTTCCGTTGCACAGGTTGTTGACGAGCTGTTAAAGAGGCGAAAAGAAGCCGAATGGTATATGTTGTTTACTTTGGTCATATTCATTTCCTCTTAATAATCAATGCCAAATGTTTATTGTTATGTTTTATTTTTATGTTACATAGGTTTATTGAAGGGGATTTTGATGCATACGTAGAACGAATTGAAAAGCCGTATGTGTGGGGAGGAGAACCAGAGCTACTAATGGCTGCTCATGTTCTCAAGTGAGTGATCTTTTTGTTTCATGATTGATTATTTTGTCTCTATTCATATTCATTTATGAATCCAACCAAACATGTTTTTTGAGGCATTGATGTTGTGTAATACTGAAATTCACGACGAGAGGCAGTAACACTATAATGAGAAAAAGATGAAGAGAAGAAAATAATAAGCTTTTGTCGGAGAAGAGAAAGAGTTAATGCGCATTATAGTGTGATTTTGAGCTAGGTTAGTGATACAAGATAGCATGAAGTGGCTTGTTTGTGCACTTAATAACGTTGTTTCTGTTGTAAGATTAAGAAAGAATATATGGTCCTTCATGGTATTTAGGAAGCACTCCCTTTGTTTCAATTTGTTTGTCCTACTTTCCTTTTTCGTCCGTTTAAAAAAGAACGTTTTGCTCTTGCTTTGGCAACTCTTTAATTGCAACTTTCGACATGATATGTTTAAAATCACAAGATTAAAAGGACAATTTGGTACATTTGACATATCTTTAGCTTAAGATCACAAGATTAAAAGAACATTTTGGTACATTTGACATATCTTTAGTTTAAGACTACAAGATTCAAAAGTCTTCTTTACTTAAACTCGACGATAAAGTCAAAACCCAACAAACAAATTAAAGCAGGAGGAATATTAGTTATCTCTGTCATCATCCACTTTCACTTTGTTACTTTCAAGGTCAAATCAAGTATTCCCCCTGAACCATATTAGTTGATAACCTTACTATAAATATATGTCCCAAATTACTATCAATTAAAATTTTCCCGTTTACCCTACAATTAATACTCTTTGGAAGTGTAAAAACAAGTTTCTAAAGTTCAAAGAAAGTATCTTAAGGGATAAATTAGTAAAACTATCCTTCTTATTTATGATTTCTTAAGGAACGTGCAGAAGTGAAGGTGATCAACTAATATTGGACGGAGGGAGTACGAGAACCGCTTTACTAAGACCTACTTGATTTCATAAGGAACTACTTTAATATACTATGTGAATCTTCTGGATGACACAGGTGAAGGCTTCGATTCTGGAATCTGTTCAATTTTTCTGATATATTTCCTCATTTTTGGTTGCAGGTCCTCAATTTCTGTCTATATGGTAGATAGAAGCACAGGAAGTTTGATAAACATATCAAATTATGGAGAAGAATATAGGAAGGAGGGAGAAAGTCCGATTAATGTATTGTTTCATGGTTATGGTCACTATGACATATTGGAGACAATTTCAGACAAGGTTCACCAGAAGTTAGAAGAATAAAGCAGGGTTATGATGCCCTTAGGGACATAGTCTTGATTAAATTTTCATAAAAAAGGTAGTTAGCAACTTCGGTCAACTCAGTGATAAGAAGTTCAGCTATCCCGATAACAAACATCTTCTTTCGGGTCGAGTCAATTTGTTTGGACGATCTTTTCTCTAAAACAGTAAGCTTGTTTCAATTTTGTAGCTTCTCTTGTTGCCTTGTCGAGAAAATTATTTAAAGAAATTAGTGTCAGTCCTCGGTATTTCTTTATAACCAGATAATTCTGGATGTACTTTTGAGTTTTGTTCAAATGTTTCCAGGTTTGTTTTTGGTGTCTGAATAGCTCCAGTCTTGATTTTGATTGATTAATAATGTGCAGCAATGGAAATGTGACAAGTTATCTGTATTTGTCATCACTTGAACTGATTATGGATATGTTTGTGCAGGAATCGGGACCTTGTTCAGGAGGGAGCTGTTGACTAGTTAAGCTTCTCTCTCGAACTAACATCTCCCGAACAGTTCCTTTGTCTTTAGCCTATAGCCTTAGTGAACTCTGTATATCCAGGGACGGAGTTAGGTGTATGCAAGGGTGTTCAATTGAAACCCACTCAAGGGAAGGTTCTTGTGTACTGTCACAGGTGGTTCAAAAATTACTTTTGTTTACAATTTTTAATCTTAGGCATGGCGTTCTACATTTTTCGATTCCCCTTGTTAGAATTCCTGGCTCCATCGCTGCCTATATGTGACTGCTTGAAATTTCAGTTAAGCTTGTGTTTCTTGATTGGCATGAGTTCCATCTTTATCTCCTTCTCATCTGAGTTCAGCAGTTTCTCTCGACTTCATGGAATCGAATCATTTTGCTAGGCATAGAGGCCTTTGATTTTCTTTAGAAGATTAATCTTAATTCCCCCAAAGATGCTGTTTTTTGTTGTTGAACTGTTTGTTCTGTATTTTGCTGATTAAAAAAAAATGTCCGGAGGAATTGGAGTCGTCCCAAAAAATGAAGTTTGAAACAGCAGACCTTTTAATTCTGACTCTTGATATTTCTTCAAAAACATGTCGCTAGAAGTCTTGGTTTTGAGCCCTGTTGAATCCGGAATGTCTTTTTCAGGGAGCGTTTTACCTCTCACCGTAAGACTTCCTGGCCCCGATAGGAGTATTGGGCACCGGTTTATAAGCCAGCAACACAGAAAGATCTACTTGCTGTTGCATTTCTACATTTGCTTGAATGGCTGCTATAATTTTGATTTCGTGTTTAAGTATGTGAGAAATATAAGAGAAGAATATTATTGACTTATTGTAACAGCATTGTTAATTTATGGACACGGCATTTCAATCTTTTTTCAAGTTGGATTCTATATGTTATTTTTGTTCCTACTCATATTCTAACACTTCTCCTCAAGTTTGTGTATAGAAGACATTTGTACCAACCTTGTTATGGATGTAACTAATACGAGGATCGGTGAGGATTTGGTGATGATATCTGCAAGAAAATTGGTGAGTACTGCTCTAGACGTCTGGAAAACCTCGGTTGAAAAGGAATAAATTGAAAAAGTGGTCGAAAAGAGTAGTAAATGTCGTGGGAAAGTCGACTAGTCGGTAGGAAATTGTCAGAAATTAGTAAAAAATATATGGGTCATCTCAAATTCGAAATTAAGAGATGGTAGATCTTGAATAAGAAAGTCATTGAAAACTAGTCAAACATGCTCACGCACCAAATTATAGATTTGATGGCTGAAAAATGGTCACAATCTGAAAACAATTATATGGGTAGAGTCGAAATGATGGCACAACCGCAAATCAGATCTGAGGAGTCATCGAAAAGACGTACCAGACTGCACAAATCAGAGGAGTCATTAGGAAGACACACGGTGCTATGCAACTCAAATATGAGAAAGTAGTTCGAAAAGATGCATGGTACTACGCAAATTAATTATGAAAAGTAGTCCGGAGAGATGCATGATGCTACGCAAATCAGATATGAGAAAGTAGTAATCGAAAAGATGCACGGTGTTACGCAAATCAAATATGTGAAACTAGTCATCTAAAAGATGCACGGTGCTACGCAAATCAGATATGAGAAAATAGTCACCGAAAAGATACACGGTGGCCTAACTTTCGCTAACATAATCATTGGCCAGACAGTCGACATATATGTATTATAGCCACACGCCGACAGCGGAAGCTCTTTGATTCTTTACAAAGATCGTAGAAGCTGTAATCTCAAAATATAAGAGAAGAATATAATTGAATTGTTGTAATTATTATACTACTACGTTATAATCATTGTTGATATTTCTATTCCTGCTTATATTTTATTCTAACATCCTAAATGTAGGAATAAGGTATATGGTTTATGGAGGCAGATTCACTTTATCGCCCCCTGCAGGATTTCAAGTATATGAATTCACGTGAACTCTGTGCTTTAAGGATAGATTCAGTTGTTGGAATTCCCTTTGGGTGCAGAATTTCATATGTAAATTAGCAAAAAATTATGTCTACAAACATAGTACAAAGGGAACTACAATCTTTTGGCATTTTACTTCGTATGCCTTACTGATTCACAGATGCATAAAAAGAACAAAAAAAAGAAAAGTTACAAACAAAGCATGCTGTTAGCTGCTTATACACATTTGTATAAAAGAATTTCAAGCTACTATTCATAATTTTACGAAGTAATAACTTAAATCAAAATCTTCACCAAGGAAGAAGTCCCGAATTCGAATCAAGAATTTGGAACAAACACACCAACATAACCAAAACCAACGACGAAAAACGCCATAGCTTGTAGGAAGAGGTATACATAGAACCTGTTATTTCCAAACCAATAGTCGTACCACCCACAAAACAGCAGGTACAACCCGACGAAAAGCTCAAGAGCATGTACCCTGCCATGTTAAACAATATAGCAAATTAGTTCAACCAAAACCCTTTGTTTCCTCATTCAATTTTTGTTCAAGATTTAGACAAGTTGTACCTTTCTCCAACACGAAAATGAAGTTTCTTCGGCGGTTTTAAGCCTTTTTTGGTCTTAAGAGCATCTCCAAGTTTCTCTGTCACGATCCATTCGTTGACTCTTCCTGACTCAAATAGGCCAATGAACGTTGCTTTCGTCCGATGAAGGGACATTACATTCTCAAATAAGATCCAAAACACCACCAATTGCATTGATCTGAATAAACTCATATACATAAACAAGAAAGAAACATAGAATGAACTAAATAAGGCTAATGCAAGATAAAAGTTTTCGGTTTTTTTGCTCTACCTTGCGGAGCCAAGTACATTGAGAAGAGTTATAGCTGTAGGAATATAAATAGTTCCCCATCTAGGAACTTTGACTTCGGGGATGAAAACCGTTGCAGGAATGACAACGCAATACAGGATGAAGGTGACAGCGTGTGCAATGATCTTTCGGATGAAGAAGAAGCTGTAAATCAGATAAAATTTCTTCCATACAGAAACTTTCTGCAATGAAAAAAACAGCTTAAATCTTTTGTTGTTGAATTTGTCCATTTTCATGTTTAAGTGAATTTTAAACAAGAAGGGGAACTTTCATATAGCATAATACCTTATTAGTTGCAATCTCCATTGCCATTTTTCTGAAAAGATTAGCAGGTCCACAAGACCATCTGTGTTGCTGATTACGATAGGCCCTAAAGGTGCTTGGCAATTCATTTTTCACCTAACACGGTAAAAAAAAAATATATATAGGGTAAGGTTTGGGTACACAAACTTCACTTGTTGGATTGCGCTAGGTATTAATAATAACCTACGTTGTTCAGACTGTCCAAAAATATCGTTGCGCCCGTGTCAGATCCTCCAAATTCTGAACTATTTTTGGAGGATCAGACTCGACATTGTCGAAGAGTTCGAGCTGTTGGGTTCGAAATCGAGAGAGCGTCATGCGGAAGCTATTAGTTGCAAACTATGAGACGATAAATAAGACGACAACGAAAAACAATACTAAAAACATAATTTTATTATATGATTTGGCCAATTGACTTATATATAAAATCTAATATTAAAAATATAAAATTAATAAGAAAGAAAATCTCCCCTAAACGAAAATCTTAAAAAACTATATTGTGGATAATATATTATGTTATGGTATGAAAAAGGGTACTTTATTTATAGATGTCCAAAACCTTTTCTTCTAGAGATACGTTAATCAAATATGAAAAAGAATTATATTTTTTTTTTCAGTAAAAGTAAAAATAATTATGATAACTTAAACATAGTAAGAAAATCAGGGCAAAAATCCTGACACGAGCAACATAGGTAACAACTCAGATGTAGAAGTATAATCATCATTTCATTTCCGTTATCTTGAAAAATTTCTTCCTTTTGATGAAGATAAAAAGAACATCCCTTGACCTCTTTTAGTATATCCTTCAACTTCAAGTTTAAATTCCAATCGTTTATTCGTTTGTCTTAATTCCCAATCCTGAAATTATATGTGTGATTGTGTACCTTAAGGTCACCAACATAGACAAATTTCCAGCCATTGAGACCGGCTCGGACTGCTAGATCCATATCTTCTACAGTTGTTCTGTCTTTCCACCCTCCTGCCTCATTAAGAGCTGCCATTCTCCAAACCCCAGCAGTGCCTGCAATATTCAACAAGAACATACTCGGTATAATCGCACAAGTGGGGTCTAGGGAGGGTGGTGTGTACGCAAACCTTACTACTTACTACTTTGTGAAGGTAGAGAGAGTTTCTGAATTTCCCAATCTCCTTGAACACATAGTAAGTTTAAGTTATATTTATTCTCTTGTTATGTGGGAACTTCAAATTGTATTAGAGTTGAAGGAAAAGGACAGCTAGGGGCACAAAGCATTCCGCATTCATGCAGGGTCCATGGGAAGGTTTGTCCCCCAAGGCCGTGTGATTTAGGCGGCCTATCCTGACACAAGCATCAGTGGCGAGCTATTTGTATCTAAAAATAATTGTTATGCTCAAAATAACCTAACAATGACAACGCTGGCGTCAACAACAACAACAATAATAAAATCTCAAAGTTATTTTTGTGTGTGGATATCCTACCATTGAAGCCAAAAAATGCATGGGCAGCAGATCCAACTTCTTGCTCTACTGTGAAGTGGTAACCAAATGACATTTCTTGCATTTTTGTCATCAAGCACTCGTCAGCATTCACTGCATAACCAAATTAGCACCTCAGTAATCAGTATAATGACTATTTGCGTGGTATTATTTTTTCGACAAAAGGGATTCAATTGAACCCCCTTCGTTGTACACAGGTCCACCCTTGAACTCAATGCACTATGCTCGAGTTTGAGGAAGGGTCGAACACTGGACCTCCTTGGGTTTATCATGCATAACCTTACCTTGCATTTCTGCAAGAGGCTATTGTCGTTGAGTCAAGGCTCCCTTTGATCTTGATTTTACTAGTTCCGCATTTTTTCATAAAAGAAAGGGGAAATTAAAGACTTTTACCGAATTCCCAACGAGCTTGAACAAGTCCGATTTCAGGGTTGTGCACAAGAAATGGGATGGTGCGCTCCAAGAAATCGGGTTCGGGTTGAAAATCAGCATCAAAGATGGCCACATGACTACACAGCTTCACATAACTGTGCTTCATTCCTTCTCTGAGAGCCCCAGCTTTGTACCCTTTCCTGTTATCTCTTATCTCATACTTTATGTTAACTCCTTTGCTTGCCCATCTCCTGCATTCTTTCTCTACCAAAGCCTGTATTTTAACATGTTATAGCAAGTTACTAATGGACACGTACGGTTACATAACTTTTCTATAGCAACCTTGTTTGTCCAGATAGTTTTTTGGCTTCTATAACAAAATACTGCTATGAAGAACATATAATGTAACGCAGTGTAGAAATTGGTTCCAAAGAAAACTTTGCTACTGTTGTGAAATATTATTATAGAGAGGACTGACTATATAACTGGAGTTGCGAATGTTACGCTATCAGTATATAGAGGGAATATTGGACCTTAATTGCAGGGTCAGTAGAATCATCAAGAACTTGGATAAATATTCTATTTGCTGGCCATGAAAGGTTACAGGCAGCTCCAATGGACAATTGATACACCTATAAAGTAAAAATTCATCAAATACCATAAACAAAAAATTAACCTGAATAGTCGTTCATCCAGCATGTAAACAAAAATAGCTGCCAGATGTATAAAATATGTATAACCGTGTATAATTAGTATGTAATTTATGTATACCGGCTATAAAAAGCAAGCAGTGCAACTAAAATAAGCACCTCTTTTTCATTGCACATTGGTATTTGCACTAAGACCATAGGATAGGCATAATTTCCCAATTCTAAATCACCCTTAAGTGGCTCCCACTTGTACTTCTTCTCTGGTTTTCTCCTAAACAACTTTACAAAAGCTATGACAATGCCCATGTAAAGCCTCTCCACAAATAACATAAATGATAAGGCTAAGCAAACAAATAAAATAATTCTTAGCAATGGCACAACCAAAGGAGTTCTAGTTTGTTGCCAAATGAATCCAACATGACTAGTAATGCCACTATGAACATTCAACAAAGCCTGAGAGGAAGAGAAAATCGTGTCCATAAGGAAGGTGATTTGTCGATAGAACCAGAATGAATTGTCGCAATGAAAGAGGTAATAACAAAGAGTTTTAGAGTGTCAAGAATGAAATTTATGATCTTGTAGACAAGAAAGTTTCCTATAATAAGGTGCTATATAAATGTGTGAGTATATGAATTCTGTGCAAGAATATATAAATGTTGCTTCAAGAAAACAAGACCAATGATATATGCAATATGTGCTTTAGTGGGGAAAAGCCTTAGAATTTTGCTTATGTGCCAAGCAAAAAATTGACAAAGAAGAAGAACAATGATATATGCAATATGTTCTTCACTTTGAATGAAGGCTGTCAGAAAGAACTAATCCCCACACATAATGATCATTCAACCAAATTGAAAACTTGAACTTTATATACACACTCAAAGTATGAAATAGTAATATGAAATAGTGATGGAGGGAGTGGGTGAAATAGTTTAAAAAACAAAAGAACTATATATATACATGCACACAAGTATATTTCTAATTGGTTGTGTTGATACTAGTAAATTTCTCTTTTTCTTTTTCACTTTGATGGATAAAGACTCAAAGCCCCATGTATTGTGGCCCAAAAAAAAGGAGGGGGTTCTTTATTGCTCCCCGTTTTAATTTATGTTGCATAGTTTGACCAAACACGAAATTTAATAAGGAAGGAATATTTTTGGAATCAAATGTGGATCCAAGATTATTTAAGCTCTATGGATCAAAATAACCTAATATTTTTTCCATTCTAAAATAAATGTCACTTTAGCAAAAAAAAGTTATCCCAAAATAAGTGTTATTTTAGGCATTTAAGAAAGAAAAAAGAGTAATTGTTTTTGATCATATCCTTCTACAAAAAAATAGTTTTTAATAGTGCTCAATTCTCCAGAAACATCTAATAAATAAAAGCAATTTAATAAAATATATTTTAATTTATTACTTTTTAATAAACGTGAAATAAGCTATAACAATACAGAGTAACATTAAAGTTTTACATTATTAGAGCACAAAAAGTAAGTTCAATTAAGAATAGCCAAAGTACTCAAAATGTAGAGCTCAAAACTAGCATCTACAGTCATATTCCAGTGGAATTTTCCATGTGCCAATTTCTTTTTCTTTTTTTAAATTCTTGTGGTTGTGAGCCAAAAATCATATTATAAATTTCTTAAAAAAATCAATTCTTTTTCTTGCTAAATTATTGATGAATATGTTAATGAAGTGACAAAAAGAAGTGACAAAATGTACGAAGGCACTATACATTTTTCTATAGTAATTTGCTTATTGGTTTCTTTAATTCTGTTAAAGGTACCTTTAAAACGTTTTTTTCCCTTTAAACCTAGGAGGCTTTATACATTTTTTTTAAAAAAAATAATTTGCTGATTTTGGTTTCTTTAATTCTGTTGAAGGTACCTTTTAAACGTTTAATTTACATTCATTATCTTAATGCAACTATCATTTATTTATATTTAATGAAGGTCGTAATTTTAGTGATTTAGCTTTCAGTTATTAAATTCATTTCTTTTTAAAATCTGAGTCTTCATTATTTTGATCTTAAACACATTAATTTTGATGGATTTGAGTGATTAAGATGTTTAAAGTTCACTAATTTCATAAATTCGCCGCTAATATCATAGTCCATCAATATCTACTATTATTGCTGCGAGGCACCATTATGAACTATCACTAACTAGAAAGTCATATATAATCATCAATATTATCAATCACTAAATTGATCTACACTGTCATTACCATTAATCATCATTTACAATCATCACCAACAACAACCATAACTATCATCAATCTCACTCTGACAATTACCACTATTAGTCACCACTATATATCTAGAAACGGATCTGAAATTTTAAACTAATGAGTTCCTAGTAATATGAGCTACTATGAAATAACAATAAAAAGACAAACCCATCAGGGATTGATTCTATGTTCATAGGGTAACATAAGTAATTTAAAGGTTTCTTTTACGCCCTCAAGCCAGCCTTTAGTTTGTGTTTATGGGATCTACGGCAGCGAATGGAGTCCCGGGAACCCCAACCCGACACTGTAAGTATATCACCAATTCGTCATCATCATCACCACTATTAGTTATTATTATCATCCAACGCAAATATTAACCTCCATTGCCACTATCACCATCGAGTATTACTGTCAGCTACCGTCACCATTAGCCTACTATCCACATCGTATTCATTCACCAACACAATCTCCAATCGAAACCCATATGTCTAGCTAGCACTATCACTAATATAATTTAATTTTTTTAAAAATATTTTGTTGACATGATATTTATTAATTAATGAGGTTCACCTCTTCAAAATTTTAACTTATTTGGGGCTTTGAGTTATAGGTGATAAAAGAGTTTTAAAATGAGGTGTAAGTGACATAAGTCTTAATAATTGAGTGGAGGTAGCAATTACTTTATTATGGATTAAGAAAGTTGGGTAAGTTTGAGAATAGCCTAGAAGTTTTAAAATTTACACTTTGATCCAAATGTTTGCCTAAAATAATGGGAAATGGAGGGGGGCAAAAGGCGTCTTTCTCTCTTTTCTCATCCATTGTTGTTTTCTTTCTCTTAGCGATTTTTGTTGTTCATTGTTGCTGCTGCTTTATTCATTAGCTTCTGCTTCATTATCTTCTGCTTCATTATCTTCTGCTTCATTATAATCATCTTCTACTTCATTATCATCTTCATCTTCTTCTTGTTGACCATTTTCGTTGTTGTTGTTACCGCTACAGTTGCTATTTGATCAATTTCTTAGGTCAAATTTTATTTCGTACATCACTTTTCACTTTGGCATTACTTCATAGGAGACTTTGGTAAGTCAAATTATGATTTTTCGTTGAATTTGTCATCTGGTAATTGCTATTGTGTTGTTTTTCCAACAATGGATAAAACCCAATCATGAATCCAACATAAGAGCCATCTGTTTAAACAGATAAATCATCTGTTGCGACAGATGAGACATCTGTTTCAACAGAAGACTGATATGTTGGATTCATGTTTATGGTTCTATAAGTCGTAACATGAATCGAACAGATAGGTCATCTGTTGCAGCAGATGATTTATCTGTTTAAACCGATTAGTTATTTGGTGCAACATGATAAATATCTGTTACAACAAATTATTAATCTATTGTAACAGAACCTGAACTCGATTCCAATAGACATGTTGTCTGTTGCAACAGGGTAAATATTTGTTGCAACAGATTATTAACCTGTTGCAACAGAACTCAAACTCGATTTCAACAGACGGTAAATATATGTTGCAACATATTAGTAACCTGTTGCGATGGAACCCGACCTCGATTCCAACAGATCGTCATCTGTTGCAACAGGTAAGTTATATGTCGCAACAGGTTAATTATATGTTGCAGCATGTCACTCATCTGTTGAAATCAACTTCAAAGGTGCCTCAATACTGTAACATTAATCCCAACAGATATATAGTCTGTTGCAACATATGATTAAACTATTACAATAGATGACTCGTGTGTTGAAATCAACTTCAGGAGAGTAACATGAATCCCAATAGGTAAGTAATCTGTTGCGACTGATTACATATCTGTTGGGATTAATTTACGACACTATGAAATCACTATTAACTTTTTTTAACAAATGACTTTATTTAGGTACCACTAATGGAGGGATCAATAACAATAGGGGTGGATTGTTATGGTCAATGGACCGAGAAGAGCAATTGATATGTATGACGTTAGAACGAGGGTGAAATGCTAGAGACAATAGCTATGACAGTCCAAAGTGATGTTTCATATGATGATTTTGTGAACTTAATCATCAGTTATTGTGGACTGAATTGTCAATCGGAAGAACTCGTCATCAGCTAAATGCACAGCTCCTTTGAAAATCAGAGGGTACTGCCTTTCAAGATAATCGATCAGGTTCGGTTGCGTACTTATCTTAGTGATTCATCAAAGCCGGTGTTAAGGGTGTACGTGGTTGAAAAGACGAGAGAGAATGAGAACCAGAACATAGAAGAAGAACAACAACAAGACATCTTTGATGATAGGTTGAGTGATTAGATATGAATATTTCAGATAATGATAAAAAATTAACGCCCGTTGATGCCCAATACGATGGGTAGTTTTTCTCAATCGATACAGTCTGAAAATCTTCCATGCGACAGAATCGACTTTTTTATTGGAATGTCATTCAAGGACAAGAATGAACTATCTACCACTTTGTTTATTTCACATAAAAAAAAGTTGACTACCATGTGCAGATGAAGTTGTCCCAAAATAAGTGTTATTTTAGACATTTAAGTTAAAGAAAAAAAGAGTAATTATTTTTTGTCATATCCTTATACAAAAAATTACTTTTTAATAGTACTCAATTCTTAAGAAATATCTAATAAATAGAAACAATTCAATGAAATATATTTTAATTTATTATTTTTTATTGTGCATAAAATAAGCTATAACAATACAAAGTAACATAAAAGTTTTACATTATTAGAACACAAAAAGTAAGTTCAATTAAGAATAGCCAAAGTACTCAAAACTAGCATCTACAGTCATATTCCAGTAGAATTTTCCATGTGCCAATTTCTTTTTCCTTTTTTTAATTTCTTGTGATTGTGAGCCAAAATTCATATTATATATTTCTTAAAAAAATCTATTCTTTTTCTTGCTAAATTATTGATGAATATGTTAATGAAGTGACAAATTGTACGAAGGCACTATACATTTTTCTATAGTAATTTGCTTATTGGTTTCTTTAATTCTGTTAAAGGTACCTTTAAAACGTTTTTTTTTCCTTTTAAACCTAGGAGGCATTATACAACTTTTTTTTTTAACTAGTTAACTTGATTGCGCTTCAAGCAATTCTAAAAGATATTAGAGGATTTACTAAATGATCATGCTAATAATTAATTTAGATAGTATATGATTCATTTTCCTATGAGAGTAAGAAAATGCTAAAAAAATATGCCGTAAAAGATATTCAAAAATTTACGAAGCAAATAGGTCAATAATTAATTTAGATATTATATAGGAGTATCTTTTTTCCTGAGAGAATGAAAATACAAACAAACAACATACATTTAGGAATAATGTATATGCCTATTCATAAATTGGATTGTAAAGGTGTTTATTTCTAATTTATCTAATTAATGAGGTTCACCTCTTCAAAATTTTAACTTACTTTAGCAGTCAGATTGGTCACTGAGTTATGAATAACTTTCTTTATCATTTTTTTTTAAAACAAAAACAAAAACAAAAACAAAAACAACAAAAACAAAAACAAAAAGACTAGTCAAAAACTAGAGAAAAATCACCTTGTTTAGCTTAGAATATAATTTAAGAATTATCAATCTTTAGATCAAGAAGACTATTAATAACTTAGTCAAAATTATTATGCTCTTTTCAAAAGTAAGAGGTTATGATAAAATTAAATATACAGCTTAATTGGGATAGTAAGCACAAATAATTAAAGAGAAAAATGGAAATAATAATTCACCCACTTGCTAATTTTTATCTTTATATTAATAATTTATTAGGAAATATTCTAAATACTTTAAGTAGGCCCTCCATCGACGCTAAGTATCTACATGCATATTAAAAACAATATTAATAACAAGAGTAATTTGACTAATCTATTCCTTATTTATTATTTAATTTTTGTTTATTTCTGTGCCTCTAAAATCTAAACCAATGAATATACTAAATGGAAAGTTGAAAAAGAAAAAAAAAACTGCTTTTACGGAAGAGGTTTATTTTGTACCACTCGAAGAGCTTTTAAGAACGAAAATATTATACGTACTCTTTTTTTTTTTCAAAAAAACAATTATATTCGTCAAATGTTCTTTTAATTTTAAGCTAAGGATCTACAGAAATAATTTCTCAATCCCGTAAAGGTAGGATAAAATTTGCATGTATCCTATTCTCTCTAGAATCAACTTCTGAAATTGCAGAACTGAATCTATTATTGTTATTGTTATCGTTTTGCGATTACCATATAGCACTTTGATAAAAAAGATTTCACAAGATTCTTGTTAACAATGGTCACGAGATCTCCCTCTTCAAAAACTTTAATATATACACGAAATATCTAACATAAATTATGATGCTAACGAATAAATTGATTAAAGCAGCAAACAAAATACTGCTAGTACGATGTTTATAAAGAAATATCTAGCCAAATTAATAGAAATATAACCTCATTAAAAATGATTTTTAAGGGAAAACTCCAAATAGTCATCTTTTGTACAATTATTTTTTAGTTGAAAAGTTGGTAAGAAGATGGCAAAATATGATAATATTATTTCAAAAAAAAATACATAGGAAAAATGTGAAGAACACTGTGCAAATAGTAAAGCATTTAGATAACCAACTCCAAAAAACTTGAGAATATCTTCGAGACATTTGAACAATGTTGTAAAAAGATGAGAATAATTCAAAGTTTGTAAATTGTAAATTCATCAATCTCAATTTATCGCCACATAAATATCTAAAATTTATTTTTAAATTATAATTATTATTTTTTAAAAATTTCGTGTTCAATCAAATAGAAGTCAAATAGAAGTGATGAGGAAAGGAGTACTTTTGGCTGCACTTTGAAGTGTTTCATGCCACAACAAACAGTGACACATATTTAATCCACATATTGTCACGAGATTCATTGCATCAAACAGTTTTTTTTATAGTCAATACTCAAAATAGTAAAGTTTTGTGTAATAAAAAAGTAGAACCTTTAGCAATTCGTTTTCCCCATGGAATGGAATGGAAATGATATTAAATATTAAAGTTTTATGTAATAAAAAAATAGTACCTTTAGCAATTCGTTTCCTTATGGAATGGAATGAAATCATGAAAAGAGAGAGAAAGACCCCCTCTCACTATCTCCTCTAACCTTGGCATCGACTTCAGTCATGGATCCAACATTAACTTCACCTTTGTTACCAAATCCCCCAATATCGACCATCTCCAATGAAATAAACATGGAAGGGCCCTCTCTCCCCTCACTATTGTACAAAGAAGTAACTATGGGGAAAATCTTGCCCCCTGAGTTGAACCCAGAAATAGGTCCAACAGTCAAAGAAAGAGACCTCGTAACCGCCGATCGAGGCATTCTATTGACGGAGGAAGACAAACGGAGGCTGTATGCCCTTTGAATCCACCCCGTCATAGTAAAGCCGGTCAATACAAAATTCAACCACCAATTTCTAAAAAGAAAATTGGAGGATCTGTGGAAATTACAAGAACCCCTATCACTTATCGATTTAGGGATGGGTTTTTACACAACAAAAATCTCCATGGCAGAAAGCCAAGCGTCAATTCTCCCAGGTGAACCGTATTTCATCGCAGGCTCTTTCGTCTCTGTTCGAAAGTGGGAACCCAATTTCGTACCTGCAAATTCCAGGGTAGACTCCACTGCCATCTGGGTCAGATTGTCTCAACTACCAACGGAACTATACGATGCCGTCATTCTATAACGAATAGGCAACGAAATCGGGCAACTTCTAAAGGTAGATGCATATACCTCCGCGGCTCTGAGGGGAAGGTACGCAAGGATATGCGTCCAAATACCACTCGATACCCCAGTAGCAACTTCAGTTTCCATCAATCATCATACCCAACCCCTTCTCTACGAAGGGAAGGGATTCCTATGTAACAACTGCGGAAGACTAGGCCACATATCATCCAATTGTTCATACCCTCTCAGATCTTCTCAACAAACCACGACTGGTATTGAGGAAGTAACTCAATCCACCAATGTGATGGAGCAGACAATACCGGTAATGGATGATTCCCACGAGTGCCACACAGTTCACTTCACCAAAAAGAAGAATCCAAAGCAAATGTCAAACCACTCGAGCATGAAAGAATCACCCATCGTCAAGGTAAAAACCTTTGATGCGGTGTCAGGTAAGTTTCTTAGCCCCAGCACTCCCATGGAGCCGTCGCTGAAGTCTCACCCTCAATTCTCTGAGACTTCTCAGTATAGGCCAGCTCAAGGTCAGACCTCCAAGCCCAATTCTTTGTCTAAGCCTGCCCTGAGAGAAACGACTAAGAATTTGACTACTAGGCTTCCAAAAGGGAAAGCCCATCAAAACAAGGCTCCCATCAACAAGGGAACCCTTGAGCCCAGAATTCTGACCCATTTGGACCCTAGAGAACCCGATCCATCTCATCAGAATTCCCTCCCTCCTAAAATTAATTCTTTTACTCTTAAGCTGGATGAAAAAATAAAAACTTCCCCTACTGGTGGGCCACCCTCTTTACACATAAGCATGGGCAATCATGAAGCCTCTCTTACAATTGCGGGAAAACTTTTCAATTCCCGCAGTAATGTGATTGAGAATGTCTCAACTCAAGATAGTGCATTTAATGCTGGTGGAGTTCCCCAAGGGAAAACTCCTCAGTTGCCTTCTCCCGCCTCCTCTCTCTGTGTTTATAATGAGCTAAAAATAACAGACCTTTCTCAAGAAAGCTCTCATGGAGCCACCAAGCACCAATCTGATTACTATTACCACAACTCCACTACCATAGGACCACCAACCAACATCGTGGTTGGAAGTATGCTTATCCAACCAAACAGTCCCCCTACACCTAGAATGGGAAGAGAGACACTTCACCATACTAATCCAGGATCCCCAATACCTGGCCCAGCTAGCAATGGTGAGCCTGAATCAGGGCCTACAAACTTATGGGTCCAATGTCTGGATGGCCACCCTATTTCATGTGATCAACTCACCAGTCCAGGAGGAACTAAGCACAAAGTCCTTAGCCTACATAATGAACCAGATCAGTCTGGGACTTCCATTATTTTCTCCCCACGACCCTGCATTAATGCTCTTGGGACCAGCTTTTGCACCTCCAACTGGGGAGGAACTGACCCCTCTCAGCCAAGGAATAACACTAGCCACTCTGGCCACTCCCCCAATATACCCCCATTTGACTCTAGAGAGAATAGAGAGAATGAATGCATTGGAGGCCCTAAGAGCAACCAACAAGGACATGGAGGACTTTCTAGACAAACTCAGGGTGCTAAGAACAAAAATCCTTGATCTAGTAGAGCCTCTAAGGCTAGAGTTCACAGAGCCAGTTCAAGAGATTGTGATCATCCTGATGCCTCTAGGGTTAGTATGACTAGGTATAAAAATAAGCCCAACAAACCGTATGACAGAAGAGACCACTAAGTTCATACTCTTCTCCCTCACCAGGAAATAGAAAGCTCCTTCTTGGGCACCTACCTCCAACCCCAAGGGGAAGGACAAGGTGTCTGTGATAGAAACCCATCATCCCCTGCATTCCAAGATGAAGAACTGCATTGTGTAGAGTGCTAGGGGGCCAAGAATACTGAATTTAGAAAGCACTGCAAACCTATGGTTAACATCCACAAACCATGCATCCTTGCCTTGCTTGAAACTAAGATGATTGAGCATCAGGACCTTTGTGAAGAGCTGGGATACCATGACTATATCCAGGCTGAAGTAAATGGTAACTCTGGAGGAATTGTTATCATGCGGAAAGAGGACACCATCTCCATATCTTCTATGTCCATATCCCCTCAAGTTATCAATGCTAAGGTTAAGGTAAATTCTCCCTCCTCCTCCTGGTTTCTTGGTGTCATTTATGTCAGTACTGACTTTCAATCCAGACTTGAGCTCTGGGACCAGCTCTCTGCTTTCTCTGATACCTTCATTCTTCCTGAAGGTAAGAGCTGGCTAATCGAGGGAGACTTTAATGAAATTCGTAGAGCCTCCAAGAAGTTTGGAGGCTCCAGTATTAACATGAACAGGGCTAACCTCTTTATGAACTGTTTAAATTACTGTAAGCTCATTAACTTAGGCTTCAAAGGTAGTAAATACGCTGGTCCAATATGAGATATAGGAATAGACAATGTCTCATCCTTGAAAACTGGACAAGTGTCTAGCTAATGATGAGTGGATTCACCTCGACCCTAAAGCCACCATCACCCATCTTTCAAGAACCCACTCTGACCACTCTCCTCTTTTCCTTAATGTGGGTTCCCCACCCAACAACCAAATAAAACCCTTAATTAGGGTTGAGTCCATGTGGCTTAGTCACCAGGACTTCCCCAACCTTATTAAAAATTCCTTCATGGATTTCCCTAACATAACTGTGGCTACCTTTGAGTTCGAGAATAGGGCTAGGAATTGGAATAATCTTATCTTTGGTAATATCTTTGCCAAGAAAAAGCACTTTCTTGCAAGGTTAGCTGGTATTCAAAAGTCCCCCAATTACCCTACAAGCTCCTTCCTCCATGGGCTAGAGGCAAACCTTCTCAAAGAGTTCAACCATGTCCTCACCCTGGAGACTGAATTCTGGAAGCTAAAGTCCAAAATCTCTTGGCTTCTAGAAGGGGACTCCATCTCTAGATTCTTCCATACCACTACTCTCAATATGAGAGAAGAAATAGAGAAGAAATAGAATCAACTCTCTCATTGATGAGAATGACAATTGGCATTAGCAACACTCAGACATTGAGAAATTAGTTTCCTCCTTTTATACCAATCTCTATACTACTGATCATTCACTGGGTTACCTGGCTACCCAATCTAATCCCTCTACCAAGGGTAGCATCAACTCTCTCCGTCATTAAGCTTTCCAGGAAATCCCTTCCATGGAAGAGGTTAAGAGAGTTATTTTCTCCTTTAAACCCAACAAGACTCCTGGACCAGATGGTATGCACCCTTTCATCTACCAGTAGTTCTGGGATATTATGGGCCATTACCTATTTAAGTTTTGCCAGGAAACTTTTAGTTCCTACTCTATGGACCCCCAAGTGAACTCTACCTATATTTGCCTTATACCTAAGAGTAGGAATGCCACCTCCCTTAAGAATTTTAGACTCATTGGTCTTTTCAACACTCAGTATAAACTTATAACCAAAATCATTACCAGTAGGCTGAAATCCTTCCTGAAAAAGATCATAGGCCCTTGCCAGGCCAGCTTCATGGCCAATAGGAGAGCCTCTGATAATGTCATCACTGTTCAAGAATATATCAGTCATTTATCCAAGATGAAGGGTAAGATGGCTAACATGCTTCTTAAAATTGACTTGAGAAAGCATTTGACAGACTAAAGTGGTCTTTTCATCAGGTAAGCTCTCTTCTTCTTTAATTTTTCTCCCAATCTTATTAAACTCATCCTGTCTTGCATTTCAACCTTTTCCATCTTTGTTCTGATTAATGGAGGGAGAACTGTTAGCTTCACTCTCTCAAGGGGTATAAGAAAAAGTGACCCTATGTCCCCCTATTTTTTCATCCTATGCATGGAAATGCTGCCTAGAAGAACCAACCATGAAGTAGACATTCTTAATTGGACACCTATCTCCATCTCCAAAAAGGGACTCCCTGTTTCTCATCTCTTCTTTGATGATAGACTCACTCTTTTTGAAAAAACTGATTTAAAGAACTGTCTCACCATCAATAGAATCCTACACAGTTTCAGTTCTCATTCAGGCCAAAGGATCAACCTTTTCAAATCCAAGGTTATCTTCTCTGCTAATTGTTCTACTGAGGTCCAGGATAATCTAAGTAGCCTTCTAGGAATACATCCTGCCACAAACTTTGGTAAGTACCTGGGATTTCCCATCTTCAATAAAAAGCTTGAAAAAGGGGACTTTCAATTCCTCATTGATAATCTGAATAACAAGCTTGCTGGTTGGAAAACCAAGTTCCTCAATATGACTGGTAGGGTAACACTAGTCAAGTCCTCCCTGACCAGCATTCTTAATCATGTTATGCAGGGCATACACCTTCCCACTTTTGTTCATAAGCTCATTGCCAGATCTCAAAGAAATTTCATTTGGGGAACAATTGATGCCAAGAAGAAAATGCACCTCATGAAGTGGGACACAATCACCCTTACTAAAAGAGATGGGGGGCTTGGTATACAGAGAGCCAGCCCCAAAAATCAAGCCCTTCTTTGTGGCCTGGGGTGGAGAATGTACTCCAACCCCACTTCCCTTTGGGCAAACACCTTTTTCTCCAAATACAACTCTAAAAATAATAACAGTGGAGGCTCCAGAACTTGGAAGGATATTACCAATATCCCGAAGCTCTGCAAAGACGCCTTTTTCTGGACCATTAAGGATGACAATCAGGTAAATACTTGGGAAGATAGATGGATCCTTGGCACGCCCCCTCTTTCTTTTATTATTCAGGGGCCTATCTCTTCACATCTAGGCCATACAAAGGTCAAGGATATTTAGAAGGAGGGGATATGGGACTTTAACCCTTTTTCCTTCCACATCCTACCTTGAATTTCCCATAATATTAAAAGTGTCTATCATCACTGCCCCCACTTAAAGAAAGACACCCCTGTCTGGAGACTCACTGGTGATGGCACCTTTTTCTGTAAGTCTGCATATCACCACATTAACAGTCTTAAAAGACATTCCAACACTATCCAACATTCCTACAATTGGATCTGAAATCTTAGAATTTCTAATAAGATCAAGACCTTCATTTGACTCATGCACCACAACAGCCTTCCAACTAACCATTATCTTGCCAGAAGAAGTCTGGATATCAGTCCCTCTTGTCATAGGTGTAACAATAGTCAAGAAGACCAGCATCATATTTTTTTTGGATGCAATGCTGCTAAGAACTTCTGGAACCAGCTCATCCAAAATTACAAGGGCTCCTTACACCTAAGTATCCACCTGTTTGACACCAACAACTGGAACTCCACCTGGAGAATCCTTAATAATGATAATTATGACCCTAACACTCCCTGGAGTTCCTTACTTCCCTTTTCTCTTTGGCCTCTCTGGAAGATTAGAAATAACAACTTTAAGAATACTAACTCCCTTTCTTTCTTCACCATTCCCCATGTTGAAACTGTGGAATACCACCACCTAGGAAACCCTACAAACCACCAGCCTAGGACTATTATCTCTGTTAGATGGAAACCCCCCACCTCTAACCCCTACAAGCTTAACACTGATGGGTCTTGCCTTGGAAACCCAGGTAGGGAAGGAATAGGGGGGTTATCAGGAATAGTAAAGAGGACTAGGTAGCTGGGTTCAGCAGAAGCTTCACCCATGCCACCAACAATCTTATGGAGCTCTTGGCTCTCAAAGAAGGCCTCAACTTGGCTATAGACCATAACTGGATATGTTTGGATATCTGCATTGACTCTCTGCAGCTCATTAACATGCTTCATCAGGGAAACTTGTTATATAACTCAATTGTTTTTGAATGCAGATCACTACTAGAGAAGATGGGAAATCCGCCAGTGCATCACACATATAGGGAGCAGAATAGGGTGGCAGACTTAATGGCTAAGCTTGGATCAAAGCAGGATATGTTTGACAAGCTTCATGTTTTTGTTACTCCTGCAGCTAGTATAGGAGGAATTTTTTAGGAAGACTTCAAGGGAAAATCTTTCTCTCGAGTTGTATCTAGTACAGGAAACTTTGACCAAAACCTTCACATTTTTGTGCAAGACTAGATCTGGAGTGTAACCAACTTCACTTGATGCATTTCTTCTTAACCAAAAAAATAAATCATGAAAATGACATTTACATAGTAAAGTTTTACTTGAAAAAAAAATATAAAAATACCAGTACCACTAAAAATTTTATTATGACAGGAATTACATCTAGCAAATGGTTGGAGTTAGGTTGAATGGTAAAATTAATAAATGGATCATGAGTCAATCCGTCCAAAGTTAAACGTTCATATGATTGAAGTTCAAACATTTAAACTTCAAACAAAATGACGAAACTTTAGAAATACAACGTCTGAAGAAGTTAACTTTGACAAAGAGTAGCTTCCAACAAATCAAATGTCTATTTACTTCGGCCTTAAATAACATGTGATAATCAATCCATCCAACAAATCAAATGTCTATTTACTTCGGCCTTAAATATCATGTGATAATCAATCGAGTTCGGAGCCTAAAAGACAAATTTTTTAGTTACAATTTCAAAAGGGCACACCAAAACTGAAAAATTCCAAAATGAACAAGGTAAACACCTGTGTTTACCTTGTCCATTAAAAAGTTAACGATGTTATTTCAAATGTTAAAGTGTAGGGTAATATGATGAGTTTACCTTATAAGGTAAAATGGTGAGTTTACCTTATCTATTTCACTGAAAAAGTTGGTGTTAGTCCAAATGTTAAAGTGTAAGGTAAATGGCGAGTCTACCTTATAAGGTAAAATGGTGTGTTTACCTTATCTATTTCACAGAAAAAAGTTAGTGGGAGTTCAAAATTTAATAATATCAATGTACTCCCTCCATACATCTTTATTTATCCACTTTTCTACTTGAAAATATCCAATAATACCTGTTCAGTTCATAAAATCAATGAATAATTATTCATTTTTACCTATTTATCCTTGGTACTAAATACAATACACCACTCATTATACTTTTCAAAGTAAAAAAATTATTATATCCAAAGGGTGATATAGTAAAGTCAACCATCTATTTATTATTTCTTAGGGCATATGTCAAGTCAAAAGTGAACAAATATTTATGGACGGAGAGACTATTTAGTGACGAATTTATTTCAAATGCACTGCATTACAAGGTAAAATGTGTCCCTTACCTTACAAGGTAAAATGTGTCCCTTACCTTACAATGTAAAATGTGTCCCTTACCTTATTAATTTTCTTTTATATACCACCCATTCATTTCATTCATTTTTTCACATTACACGTTTCACTCTATTCATCTATATTAGTTGGGCGTTTATTTTTGCTCAAACTCTACTTTATCAAAAAAAATTCACTTTAAGGTAGACTTTAATCACATTTTTATTTAACTTTTTTCAATACCTAACAAACTAGTATGTAGTATAATATTATTAATTATTTTTATAGCTTTACTAATTTGTCAAATGTTGTTGTTATCACATCAACTTTTTATTAAAATTAGATTTCAAATGTCGAATACAAAATCTGTGGTGGGTTTTTGGTGGTTGCAACCAGGCGTAAGATTTAACACACTGCAAAATTCCTTGATGATGGTCTGAAATAAGTCCAATGTCTTTTCTCTCACCAACAACATGCCTCCATAATAATGTGAGAAACCATGACCAAGAGTCAAAACTTTCACGCGCCACTATAGCATATGCGAGTGAAAAAATATTATCGTTCGCATCAATTGCAACAACAATTAATAATTTAATATCATACTTTCCATAAAGATGAGTGCCATCTATTGAAATGACAAGTCTATAACTTTTAAATCCATCAATGCTTGCCTTGAAACTCCAAAATAAAAACTTGAATATGTGCTCACCTTGCATTGTTGTTGAATCATGCTCCCACTCAACGAGACTGCCTGGATTGAATGATTGCAATGTTGTCATATATGCAGGTAATGCCTTATAAGAACTTTCAAAAACATCATACACCATCTTAAATGCCTTTCTTCGACCTTTTTGAGCTTTTTGATAACTACGAGTATAATGGTGAAATAATTTGATGTTTTTGTGAATCAATATTGATTATAATATTTAGGTCTTTCCTTATATAGGGAATCAATGAAGTAGCAATCGAGTCGCTGTTTAAATTATAATGATCCTCCTTATATTTATCTGGATTACAAGTATGCTCAATCATTTTTCCCGCCTTCCACATACCACTGGAAACTGCTCTAAAGCGTATCATCCATTCACATCCCGACATATATTGCTTGCAAATAACCTTCCAACTATTTCTTTTAGATCGATCACAAAGAAACTTCGTACCCTTGATTAGATTATACTTTCTCACAACCGATTTCATTTGCTTTTTGTTAATGAATAACATACCTAAATGCAGATACAAAATAAATATTACTAATGATATCAAATGACTAAAAATTTATAGTTTACTAGTTTATGTATTAAAATACCAACTTGACTTAATATGTTCAGGATTATTTTGATTCCAAAGTGGAGTTCGAAAACAATCTTCATTGATCATGCTCCTCAACTCTTCTGGACTTTCTTCAGTATGATGCAAATATGAAATTGCTATAGAAGAATGATTGCCAGTATAGACACCAACAGGTGTAGACTCTCCATTAACATTTTCATCATTATCATCATCAGAAGATTGATCATCATCTGATGATTCATATTGTAAAGGTTCAACACTATCCAACTCCCCTTGTATGTCGTCGTTGTTGTACACAATTTCTGTGAGTTGAGTGAGCATAAATCCACAATCATTAAATCTGCAAAATGAATAAATCATCTCATTAATTATAAGGAAAAAAACTACTTAATGAAATAAAATGGATTATTTATTACCTATCAATTGCCTCCACCGAAGAAGAATATTGTGGACCACTTGAATTAAAAATTTTCAAATTCATAGTTGCATTGCTAGGTCCTCCCATATAAAAATTATTCACAAGTCCGGGTGAGTTTTGATAATGTGTTTCAAACCCACCATCAAATTGTTGTTCCATTGCCATTCTTGAAGAATCAATATTCAAATTCAAAGAATTTTGACTTACTCGCACATCAAACTCACTATCCGTAGGTTCTTCAACAATAGGAGAATGTTTCACACACGCATACATGTCAAGTGTCTGTAGATTAAGACGATTACCAAAAATTTCAACGGTGTGAAGAAATAAAGATAAAGAATCATTATTCCAAATAGGAGTTTCACCAAATATTGGTTGTCCGTTGGACGTAAAATAATTCGGATATTGTCCAGAGATAACCACATCATCTTCTGGATTAGTAATACCCATTTTACTCCTAAAAAACCTTTTCAAACGATCATATTTGAGAGATAAAGGAAATGATTGAACCACTATAGGACGCTGTAGCCACGTAAAATTTATTGAGTCAAATTCATATAAAATTTGGATTTGATCCATATTTTATTGGGTCTAAAATTAGTTTGGGCCATAAACTCGTTTTATTCTTCATCAAGGTCCATCTCACCTTAAGGCCCAAACTCATGTCACGTGTCAAATGACGTGGCATCCCAGTCAAATTAAAGATCAATGAGGCAACGCCACACGATCAAATGAGGTGGCAATCCAAGTCAAATTCAAGAGCCAATGAAACATCGCCAAGTGTCCCAAATGACATGTTTTTGGCCAATCACAAGCAACCTTGTCACATAACATTTGTGATAAGCTTGAAAATTGAATGGACCAATCAGAATGAGGCAGGAGAGGTTATTTACACTTGAACTGCCTACCCTCTACAACTATAAATTGAAGGGTTACATAATTTTCTGGGGTCATTTTGCAAGCATTGGAGAAAGCTTCTGCATTGACTACACAGCTCTTCAACGCATCGACTAACGGAGTTTTGCCCGGAGGTTAACGGAGTTTTGCCCGGAGGTCAACTCGACAAGACGAAGTGCTGTCAAATAATTCCTGGAGATCCAAACAAATTTCTGGGGGGCTCAAATCATCTAGAAGTTCGAGAATTACTCTACAAAGGCCCTCGAATTACGGAAAAGCTTAGGATAGAAGAATCGAGAGAATAACGGAATTGTACCCGCAAAATTACTTTAAATAAAATTATTCCTTTTGTTTATTTTTATTTTTTGCTTGCAATTAATTTTTCGCACAACGAAAATTTATTGCGAACAGATGCCGACTATATCGCACTGAATCTCCATCATGCAAAACTTCACCACCCCAATGTAAATTTACTCTTACCTTATCCATTTTAAAGTAAGAAATGAATAAAGTTCAACAAATTTTTAAGTTATGAAGTTTAACAATTTTTTTTGAATTGATGCAAGAAATAAACCTCTCCTCACTCTCTTTATATAGCAGCGAGAATTTTGAAGTTACAAGGTAAACATGAAATCCGACCTTACAAGTTGAACATGAGATCCTATCTTACAAGGTGAACATGAGATCCTACCTTACAAGGTTAACGACTTTATTTACCTTGTAATAGCTTACACTTTGCCGAACCTTACATATAGATAATAGATAAGGTAAACTCACCATTTTACCTTACACTTTAATATTTGGACTAACACCAGTGAAATAAATAAGGTAAACCCACCATTTTACCTTATAAAGTAAACTCATCATTTTACCTTACACTTTAACATTTAGACCAACACCGTTAACTTTTTAATGGTCAAGGTAAACACAACCTTGTCCGTTTTGGAATTTTTCATTGTTGGTGTGCCCTTTTGAAATTTTGACTAAAAAAACTTGCGTTTTAAGCTCCGGACTCATAATCAATCCATCCAACACTACTCAAATTCTCGTTTTCTATTTTGCTGTTGGGAAAAAGTGTTAAAGCTAATATATGTTTATTAAATTACCATTAGGCATTAGCTTTAGTTCTTCTAAAACAACACAGTATCAATATCCAATTTGATTTATTACATTAGAGTTTGGATTGCATATTAATCAATCGGGTTACACGTCTTTAACAAAGTTTTGGCCTAATAGTTTGATGCATCATTTCCAGTTCGACCGGTAGATCAAGTTAATAAACGAATCGAGTTCGCGCTTCGCGCACCCCTATTCAAAATATAATCAATTTTGTAAGATAAAAAGATAACCAATTCTGACCTCCTTCGTAGAAGTTCAGGCCTCGAATAATTTGTTTTTGTGTGGGGGGGTTGTGGGAGAGGGAATGATAGAAGTTACTAGCAAAAGATATCAAATAGTAAAGGTATATGCATTTCTTGCAATTATCCAGTTAAGCTATCCCCCAAAAACACACCCTGGTTACAATTGATTTCCACTCTCATGGGCATGGCTAAAACAACGTTTACAATATTGAAAACGATTGCATTCTTTTTGAAGAACCATCCGCATAAGATAACTCGAGTACATCTATAACAAAGAATTATGCGGATGAATGTGTAAAGAAGCTTACAACTAAAGAGCTTCCTTCTATAAAGATGAATGACACAGAGGATCTGAAATGGTGATGAGTTTGAACTACACTGACGAACAAAGAATGGAGCTGCGGCAAATCAACTGCAAGGACAGCAAGCTCCGTTTGTCTGTGGAATGAAATGGGAGGCAAATATCAGACTATATATGAACGAGAAGTTAAACAGTAAAAGGAGAACATACGTAAAAGTAAGGAAAATTTGCCCAAACTTAACGTACTTTAAAAGCTAATAAGAAAGATTTAATAGACAACTGGTGAATTCCTATACTACTATTTTGCCAATCCATTAGCATATTTTATGTTCTGTTTGCAAAGCACGATCCTGAAATAGATTACAATAGTCTATCTAACTGCTTCCACCTTGGAAGTGGACTACTTTTTGGGCAAAAGGAGCTGCTGTATTGTGAAGCCAAAAGATCGTATTGCTTATCTGGTGGCAAATACAAGGAAACAAGATGACAATTTCATGTTCATAGATATGATTTATTGTTCAAAGTCTTGCCTCTCTTTATTTTACTTTTTTTATCCTTCTTTTTCTTCTTTTTGTCCTTGCGTTTATCCTGTGATTTTCTTTTGATCCCATTCATCTTACCAGCTATTCTTGGTTAAGGTTCAAATATAACTCGTAGCGAACCAGTATCACAAGTCATTCACCAAGACAGCTACAACAACATACCAAGTATACTCCCACGCGTGGGGTCTAGGGAGGGTGAGATGTACGCAGACCTACCCCTACCCTGGGGAGCAGGGGGTAGAGAGGTTGTTTCTGATATGCCCTTGGTCACTAAGACAGCTACCTTAGAATTACATAGCTCTGGGAACAGAGGGAAAACTCAATTTTTCCCTAGTTTTGTGAAGTTAGATGGGCTAGAGGACTATAAAGTTACTACTTTCTGAATTCTTATTAAGTTAGAAGTCATTAGTAGAGAACTTGCACAACAAAGATCATGGTAAAAAAAGTCAAAATAAGACGAAGGTTGCAACCTAGAAGATTAAACAAACGACAACTTATATCTAAACAAACTAATGCATTCCACTCTAAAATATGAAGTGCAAGGTTTAAGTTAGATAGATATAGACATACCTTTGACAACTTCGAAGCACAAATATCTAAAGCCATGCTATGACCATTTGTTGGATCATCAAGCGGTATTCTACAGATTGATTCTCCAAAACTCTTCTTTGAAAGAAAATTGGAGGAAGTATTTGAGCAGTCACTGAAAGCCAGAATTTGTGGCTTTCCAGAAATAGATTTTGCAATGGATTCAACCGCATCAGCATAACCTGCCTCAGTAAGAGGTCCGTCGATGACCTGTAATACAACTATGAGCAATCTCCAGAAGGTAGACGTAATGCGAGTGATGCAAATGCCATATATACATCTTGCATCTCTATCTCAGATATGATGAATAATAATGAGTACAGTATAGGTTCTAAAAATACCAGTCTGACTGGACTATATATTCAAATGAGATAATACATGATACTAGAGGCATAACTGCCAAAAGTATAAAATCCTAAATGTCTCTACCAGAGATAGTGAATAATAAAACCAAACGAGAGGAGGGAGAGACCAATACAAAATTTTTGTTTTGCGATGTTTAATTATGTAGAGAACTAGAAAGGAGAAAGGGAAGGGTGATTGGTAGGAGTGGAAGCTATGCCCCTATGGTATGGAGACTGTGTCACCGTACATACCACTAGCCTGTAAGCCTCGGTAGTCCTCGGGGAACATTAAGTTCCTAATGAAGCACATGTTTGGTTTGCATGTAAAATCACCAAATATGTTTACACATTTTCAGCACAAAATGAAAACATGGAGAATATTATTCCACCTAATGAGACCTTCTATGCAAAAAACAAATATTCAGTTAACAAAAGCCAGCCTCCGTCCCATCAGCTACAATCATTTGTTTTTCCATCACCACATCCATTTCTTTCTTCATCACTTTCCCTGTTCATCGCCCTTTTCACTCTCGTCACTTTTTCTCCTTCTCTTGCACCAGCACAGAAGCTATAGTACAATTCAAACAAGGAAAAGGTGGGAGAGAGAGTCTGTGGTTCAAGATCTATCGTGTCCAATGCCTTATCTCGCTATTTTCAGGGAAACCTTCTCCAAATTGTGCTTTGTATCCAGATGCATTCTATTTACGATATGTGCCAGTCGGTTGTTCTTGCACAAGGTGACACTTACCTGATATTCTTGTTTCAATTGGTTACTACATTTCCTTTTGCTCTCTTGAAGCTTTACCAATGTGAAAAAAATGTTTCTCTTTTTTTCCCTTACCCAGAAGACAATGAGAAAATTGCTAGGAACTTTAACTTTTTCCAAGGAAGAGTTTTTGTGTTAACCAGAGAGCACATTAATCTAGTTTCCAGTTTTCACTCCTATGATTACCTAAATACGAAAACAATGACGGGAAGGACAAAAGACCCAAGACAATATTAATAAATAAGTAAAATGCAAGATAATCAAAATTACCAGGAAAGAAACATCAGAAGTTTCAATGGCACCACATGAGAGGAGCTCTTGAAGTCTTCCAGGAGTGGATATAAGAAACTCAGGTTCACAGTTCTTCAGGCTGTCAACAAAAGGTGTAATCATATGAAAACAAGGAAGATCGAGAATTTCTTCAAAAGAAAACAGAAGGCTGGAAAGCACACAAGTACAAAGCTCAGCATGTGAGAAAGCAAATAGGAATAAAAGGTCATGCATGGAACCAAAGCAGTAAGTCGCTATTACTACTTGTAACTCGAGGCAATCCAATAAGGAAGATAAACTTAGAAGCCAAAGTAGGTTACTTTTACAGGTCAAACAAGAACCACTAAAAGCCAATAAAATACACGGCCAGCTCAAGCAAGTAGAAATACATCGTCACATGTAGAGTCAAAGAACCAGAAGTTGTTGCAGCGAGGCTAATGGCATATGAATGCAGTTGTTTATGGACAACAATAACCACTGCATCTTATTAATAACAGAACAAACAGTAGAAAGTCAGCAATAAGTCGAGGTTCTGGAAAAACGAACGTCTTTCAAGCAATAGATGAATAAATCAACCTTGAAAAGCTAATAGTCTCAAATACAGAGAAGTTACAAGGAAATTATACCCTTGAATCTGGTGGTCTATAGAAGCACCAGGATGCAGACTCACTGTATGTATTCCAAGAGCTTTCAGAGGCTTGCATATTTTCCGCACCTAAGGAATAATTGAAATGCTTATTAAGATACAACCAGACAAAGAAGGATACACATAGATATCTATATAAAATGTTTAACATGTAAACTTACAGCACAGTGTATATCTACATAAAATTACATACATCGAGAAGGATAGACTGCTCCAGATAATGAACCTTAATCATTTTACAGAAAGACGTATGAGATGCATAAGTAAATTCTGCACAACACAAAATTTTCTATGGACCTTTTAGCCAATAATCAAAGACTTTCAGAAGAAATAATTGCTCTCAAAAGTTCAACAACCTTAAGAATATATCTCCATCTACTTAGCAATCATTAGAGATCAATTTTATCTTACAACTCTAGTTTCAGAATGTTGTGTCAAACATATGTATTCCATAGTCGTCTAGTTTCTTATTCTCCTATCTATACTACTGATTGTTGCTTCATTTGCATAATATCTTGTTAATTTTCTGTCATATTTTCTTGCATCCACATTTCAGTGTCTTCTCTTTTGAGCCGATGGTCTATTGGAAACAGCCCCCACAAAGGTCGGGGTAAGGCCAGTGTACATCCAATCCTCCCTAGACCCTTTTGTAGAATTACAGTGGGTATGTTGGTTTTGTAGTTGTTGTTGTGTTAAACATATTACAAACAATGAAAGCTCTGGAAATTTAGATAAGATTACACCAGACCTGGGCAGCCTTCTCTTGGGAGGGAACAAGGAATAACAGGAAAGGGTTGCTAATTGATAGACCTTCTTTCTCCTTTCTTGACATTGCATCAGCAGCGGTTGCTGCAACCCAAGCAATTTGTTCAGTTGTAGAATGGGCTTGATTTGTACCGATTATATCTTTGCCACGGGTAAAATATTTCCAGAATTCTATTCCCCATGTATGGACGAAGAAAGACTTGTCCTCTCCATCATTGAAAGCTCCATCCTGTTGAAGGCCATCTTGAATGTTCTTCAAGCACAGAATTAAGAACTTAGATGGTGCATGCATGTGATCAGCAGGCATGTGGAGCTCTTCCTCCAATTTGCCAGAATTTTGTAATAAACTAGTGTTCTTAACAGGGTTCTTGCCCTTTTCCGATTGGTTCAGCTTCTTATTCTTTTTCTTCTTTTTCACAAGATCAACTTTTCCATGCCTATCATTGAACGGATCCTCCGGTGTAGGCAAACTGTAGCACATTCCCTATTAATGGCAAGGTAAGAAAAAATCAGCAAAATTAACACCACATAAATTAGCACCATTAGGCCGGTTGCGACCATGTACTATGTGTGTTTGCGTTTGTGTATATATATGCGCTCAATCTAAGTCCTGCATTTGCTTCTTGAGCAGTTTCACAGGAAAAAGTAACTTTGATGGTAACTGAGCATGAATTTACATGAATGAACAGTTAGCGAGAAAGAGAATTAGAGTATTCAATAACCAAACAACTGCACTTCCATAAGGTACATCACCAAAAAGTTCTCAGTTCAGAACAACAAACAAAACAACTTCCGCATACCAGTGTTATCAAAAGCAAAAAGCACAAAAACTCTAAGGTCCATTGGGGCTTTAAGCGCAAAATGCGAATAAAGCGTGGGCTTTAAAGAAACAAAGTGCTAAGGGAGAAAAAAATACAAATATATATGTTCTAGTCCAAATTTAATAATTATAAGCATGAATGACAAATATATGAACAAAGAAATTGGAAAGATATCACGATAAAATGAAATGTCAATTTTTTAGTGTCGCCTCTTCAAAAGAGGCTTATTGGCAAGGAAAAGTATGCCTTAGAAAATTGATGACGACACCGAAGCGCACATTAAGCGACGCAAAGCGCTCAACACATTTTGCGCCTCCCTTTAGGACTTAAGCACGCCTTTGATAACACTGCCACATACAAATAAAGAATACCCAACTCAACGACATCAGTTATAGTGATCCCCGTACTGTGAAAAAATATGCCAAACATGCTCAATTGGATGAAACTTTTGAATTAGGTCATGCTACTTTGAATTAGATATATGTACCTAAAGCATTAACTCCTGCTTTTTTCTTCTTTAGCACAAGGGTTCCCTCCTCCTACTGAATCCTAAGCATCTAGATTTTTTAATTAACATTAACGTTAACCACGAGATCTATTATTCTTTTTGCATGTCCTCTAAAATTTAATGTACGTGCAAATCCTTTCAATTTGTGGCCTACCATACTATCCGTTATATAATATTTTTTTTTTTTTATAACTGTGGTGTCCGATACCTGCCATCTCACACAACAGATACCAGGTAGGCAAACACTTTCCATTAGAGATAGCAATTTTATGACTGATCATTGCGAGTATAATGGTGGAATTTACCAAAACTTAGATCTTCCTCTTTCTTCCTCAAAGTCATAACTTTCAACTCCTTCACCAAAAAAAAAAAGCTACTACTCAAAACACTACTTTAGCATACAAATAAAGAATATTCAGTTCCATAAAAACTCCATTAGAATATACTAAAACCCAAATCTTCATCTTTCTTACTCAAAGTACTCATCTTTGGCTTCAACAACTTCACAAAAAACTCAAGAAACACTACTGTCAGAATCTTTTTTTCATACCTATTGTCAATATAACTCCCTCCATTTACTCTTATCCAAAAATAGACTTTTAACATGTCAAGAATAAGATTATTTCTTTTTTCCTTTTTGAAACTCAACATTAATGCTGTATTATCCAAATCATTCTCAAGAAGTAAGATTATACGTCAATTAATATGACTATCTTTGTAAAAAGATTATACGTCAATTAATATGACTATCTTTGTAAAATACTCATATTAATCACTGTTTCTTGAGTGGTGTGCAAAATCATTATACCTCCTCCGTTCACGTAATTTTACCTGCCTAGATTTTCACTTTTACTTGTCACTTTTAACGTATAAACAAAACACAATTATCTTTTTCCTGTTTTACGCTCAACATTAATTACTTATTCTTCAAATAATTTCTCCAAGACCTAAAACCATACATATGGGTATTAAGGTAAAAATTTTATATCAATGCATTATTTCTTAAAGCGCTTGCAAAGTCCATAAGTGTACAAATAAAAGTGAACGAACAGAGTAACATTCCCACATATTTCACCAAAATATAGCATAGTCACATCCTCAGATACTAATTTGCATACAAATAAAGAACATCCATTTCCTTAAATCTACCTCTTTCCTCCTCGAAGTCCTCACCTGTAACAAAAAAAGCTACTCAAGACACATTACTTTCAGAATCTTTTTCATAACCAGTTGTTAAAATACACCCTCCGTTCACTTTTACTTGTCCAGAACTAGATTTTCACGACAATTATTTTTCTTTATTCAATCTCACATCAATTACTTATTCGCCAAATCATTTCTCAAGACCTAATACTATAGATCAATTAATATAGCTAACATAGTAAAATACTCTTTAAATAGTAAAAGTGAACGAAGTAACCAACATTCCAACATATTTAACCAAACCCCACATTAGAAAATCAACAAATCAACAACCCCAAAGGAAAAAATCCATTCATACAATGATAAATTTACCTCACACAAACGACGTTTACCAGAAAGGCGACGTTTCTTGGCAGCAATAATGCCGGCAATACGATTAGACAGCTTGTCCTCTTGCTTCTTTCTACTTTTCTTGTTCTTCCTTCTTTGAATTGAATCATCGCTTTTCCCCATTGCTGGTTGCTGCGGCTGTTGTTGTGAAGTGGGAAGAGGCGGTTTATGCAGTTGTGTATTGGGGCGCTTTTTCTATGAAGGGACGTGTGAGTGACCGGTTTGTGGGTAGATTTGATATTATATCAAGAAGTTTGGGGTATAATATTAATTTGATTATATCAAGAAATTGAGGGTATAATGGTAATTTAGTTACTACTATTAAAAGAAAGAGAATGAAAAAAGGTTAATGCGTCGAAAATATATATTTCCGACCTAAATATTATGTCACTGTTGAGAAATATTAATTCTATTTGTGGCAATATCAATTAACGATGTTTGTAGGAGAGGCAACGTGTCTTGACAATATTAATACTGGCAATACGATTAGATAGTTCATCGTCTTGTTTTTTTTCTATTCTTTTTATTCCTTCTTCTTTGTATTGAATCATCATTTTTTCTTATGGCTAACTTGCTTGTGCTGATGTTTCAATGAAAGAGGTGATTTTTGCAGTTTTGTATAGTGACGCTTTTTTATGATGAGGTGTGTAATATAGTGGGTAGGTTTGATATAAAAGCAAAAGATCGAGATATAATAATAATTAGTTACTATTAGAAATAATTTTAACATATTTATCGCTATATTTCAGTTCAAATTATTTGTGGCACTAACAACTAAAGACGTTTGCTAGAGAAGTAATGTTTCTTGACAACAATAATACTGATAATATAATTAAGATAGCTTGTCTTCTTGCTCTTTTTTACTCTTCTTGTTCTTCCTTCTTTATATTGAATCATCGATTTTTCCCATGAGATGACTTGCTTTGGCTGCTGTTGCTGTGAAGTGAAAGAGTTGATTTATGCAGTTTTATGTAGCTGTGTTTTTCTCCAAAGAAGGTGTGATTTTTAGGTTTGATATTAAATCAAAAATTCGAGGGTATAATGGTAGTTTGGTTATATCAAGAAATCGAGGTTATAATTACAATTTAGCTACTTTACTTTATACATCTCAAATTTTGGTAGTCCTCATAAAGATATTTTGGGTATTTTACTTCCTTGGTTAAGTGAATTATGTTATCACACAAGGTAAATGAGGTTGTCTTTTTTGTTAAAATTTTATTTTTACCCTTATTCTTTTTTGTTAAAATCATTCCCACTTGTATGTTTTTAATTAGTCTCTTCTTGCCACTTAATATACTAGTTTAGGTGTACGCGCCTTCTGCGTGTACCTCATTTTATTGAGTTCAAACGTTATACTAAATATGATGTTTGTTTAAATAATAAAGATGAATATAATAATTAAATTAATATCTTTTGGAGGATTTATTTAATTAAACCTAATCTTTATAAAAAAAATTGTCAAAGTCGATCGACATTCATTTATCACCTGTAAACTGCAACAAAACAATATGATGATAGAGATATCAAAACAATATAATTAAATCTAACCTTTACACAAAAACTTTCTTAAAACCGTTTGACACTTATCTACCACCTGTAAAGTATAACAAATAATACAATAATAGATATATCAAAATAATACAACTAAACTTTACCTTTACACGATTTTTTTTTTTCAAAATAGAGATATAAAACAAAACAATTAAACTTAATTTTTACCTAAAAAATTTCCTCAAAGTTGACCGATATTCATCTATCACCTGTAAATTCATCCACGACTTGTAAACTAAAACAGAATAATACAATAGTAATCATAAAACTTCAGTTTTGATGAAAATAATTCTTCTTTGAGCGAATATTTTGACCCTAAAGAATGACTTGAATGAAAACATAGAAGAAATGTATATACACACACGTTGAATTCTACTGTGAAGAAGTTGAGGGTTAGAAAATTAAGTATCTATCAATCTAGACATGCAATCGAATCAAGTTAGATGAGCATCAATCATATTTTCCCAATAAGTAAACAGATTTCTTCAATAGTTTAACGTGCATCTCAATATTTATAGAATTATTTCCTTAATAGAGTCCTATTTTAGGAGTATTTTTCCAATTGATCACTACAAAGGAAAATATTAAGTAATTCTCCTTCCATATATTTTAGAAGTCTCATATATTTTAGAAGTCCCATATATTTGAGTCTAGTTAATATAATAAAAATAATTAAATAATAAATTGAAGAAAATAGTGAAAAGACAGATTTGTCTAAAGAAGGGTCTTTTAATGAAGGACAAAAGTTCAAATCACTTTTCAAAGGGTCTTCACACTTTTAATATATTATAGATTATAAATATAGATTATCTTTTAATTAAAACACCCTTCATTTAAATTAACAATCACTTTAGTTCAAAAAAATTATTTTCAAATAACTTTCAATACAAAATTAAAGTTTGCAATAGTTTTCAACTAGACACTCATAGTTCTTTAAATATTGTTTATTCTTAAAAAAACTTGTAATAAAAAGGTAACTTAATAAATAATAAATAGTAAATTGAGTTTATTATTTTTCTAACTAGACATGAAATTGATAAATCAATAATTAAAATATGATGAATAGAATATTCTTTGAAGATGCATTATTATTATTATTATTATTATTATTATTATTATTATTATTATTATTATATAGAAGAGAGAATAAGATAAGATTGATAGTCCTCACAAAAAAAATTTATGCAATATAATTGTTATACGTGTCTATTACTTTGTCTACACATTATTATTTTTGTCATTTATTCATTATTTAATGATCATTTTCATTTGGACCTTTATAATTGGATTAGTTGAGGAAAAAGAAAAAATAATATAAATATACACCTTAACTTATCATATTTATACAATTTCCCACTCTTATAAAGTAATTACAAAAATTTCAACTTATTATCGATTTCTTTTGATGTATCAGGAGCTAATTATGTATCTCGACATTTTCAAAATCGTAAAAAAATTATGAGTAGTTAATTATACATCTTTACAAAGAAAAAAATGTATCTTCGTTGGATGTATCATGTATCTCGACATATGCAAAATCGAAAAAAGTGTATTAGAAGCTAATTATGCATCTTTACAACGGAAAAAATATATCTTCATTGGATATATCCGAAGCTAATTATGTATCTCGACAGACTTAAAATCAAACTTTTTAGTTATTATACAAAATATCGAGATTTTATGTAATCAAGCTTCAAACTATCGGGATTTATGTTGTTTGCCCTTATAATCTTTGTCTTGAATTCCTAAGTAACACTTATTTTGGGATAAAGGGAGTATCAAAGCTTTATGAACTCTTATACAATCTTACATGAGTTATAAATCATAGTTCATATACAACATATCAAATTATTGTAAGCTGCCAAATTAATAAACTACGTATATATTTTCATGTTTCTTTTATAAATAAATAATAAAATTTTATGAAGTCATAAATCCCAAATTAATAATAGTAATAACTAACTATTCTTTGATGATAGTATTTTCACTTCAAACATGAGTCCGTTTTTGTAAAATTTAAAATTACAGATTTTTTTTTTAAAAATATAAACTTATGGATCAATATTTATATTGAAAAATTGAATCATAATATGTAATTTTGTGTCAACAATAACGATAATATAAAGTATAAAATGTTATTCAATAAGATCAGGCATAAAGTATTATAAATAGACTTTGTAATTGTCGAAGTGCTAGTCCGATAACTTAATGCATCAAGAGCAAGGGAGAAAAAAATTACAAGTTGAATTTTTAATGTCAATGTTAATTTTGGGTCTGAGCTTAGCACAGGCCGAATAGCACTAGTCTATTAAAAGAAAGAAAAGAAGGAAAAGACTAATAAATTGAAATTAGGGGAAAGGACAGAAACGACACTTCAAATCAAACTATTTTCATGAAAATGGCCATGGAATTTAAATTCCACTTTCTAGCCATTTCAGTTTACTGGCTTGTTCTATACCGTTTTCTACACACCTTCTACACAGTTTCTATACATATCTTATACACATAAATATTTTATACGAAAATTATACAGTTTTGATACACAATT
>NC_061122.1:16646805-16658862 GCF_002878395.1 Capsicum annuum | reverse complement strand
ACACATAAATATTTTATACGAAAATTATACAGTTTTGATACACAATTAATACAATAACTGCACATTTTTTTTTTTACATCTTTTATAAAATAATTATGTAATTTTCATACACTTTCTATATATTTTATATATATATATATTTTATACATATACATATTTGATAG
This sequence comes from Capsicum annuum, assembly GCF_002878395.1. Taxonomy (NCBI): domain Eukaryota; kingdom Viridiplantae; phylum Streptophyta; class Magnoliopsida; order Solanales; family Solanaceae; genus Capsicum; species Capsicum annuum. Next base: position 16,658,698 of record NC_061122.1, on the reverse strand, counting down.
AACTATACAATTTCTCTACATATATCTTACATAGATACATATTGTATTTAACAATTGTATCATTTTTATATAATTTAATTATTATTTCTAAACAATCAAAGAAAAGCAGAATATTTGATTAGTTAAAAAAATTATAATAATAAAAAAATTGAAATATTTTTAAAAGGGCCGAATTTCCCAAGTTGAATATTGTATCAGTATTGTATATAAACTGTATTAGTATTGTATATGGACTGTATATGGACTACGTAGGTCAAAATGACCCAAATTAGGAAATGACTATAAAGCAAAAATAGTATATCCGATTGGCCACTTTTTGGAAAGTTTTCAAACTTGAGCTATTTTTTTTTTAAAAGTGCTATAGAGTGTCCTTTTCCCTTGAAATTATATATTTTTGGTCCAAATATTCTATCACTATCGTGACATACAGGTTTTATTCATGACACTGACAACTAGTAGTGTTTGTTGGAGGGGTGACGTTGTTGGGGAACAATAATAATAACAGTTAATAATACTAAATATCAAAAAAAATATTATTAAGATATTGTTTTAAGTGATATATTAATTATACTTGAGTCGTGCTAGGCACTGTCCTAAGAAACTATTTCAGCAGTGTGAAATATTTTTTCAGGATTAAACAAACACTTTTCTAATCAATTAGAGGATACAGAAATCAACAAAATTATTAATACAAATACCAGCAAGCTAAACTATAATGATTAAATTATTAAGCAGAGAAACTAAAGAGAATTTTTTTAATGTTTTTCTTAAAAGTTAAAGATTGCAGTAAGGATTGAGGAACTATTTATAGATAAGACTTAGCTTCTCAAGTACACCTCTTGATGGCTTCCAAAGTAAACCTTCTCAAGTATATCTTTTAATGGCTTCTAGAGTAAACCTTCTTAAGTATATCTCTTGATAGCTTCTAGAGTAAGCTTTCTCCAGTATATTTCTTGATGGCTTCTAGAATACATTTAAAAAATATTATTAAGATATTATTTTAAGTGATATATTAATTATACTTGAGTCGTGCTAGGCACTGTCCTAAGAAACTATTTCAGCAGTGTAAAATGTTTTCCCAGGATTAAACAAGCACTTCCCTAATTAATTAGAGGATACAAAAATCAACAAAATTATTAATACAAATACCCGAAAGCTAAACTATAATGATTAAATTATTAATCAAAGAAACTAAAGAGAAAATTTTTAATGTTTTTCTTAAAAGTTAAAGATTGCAGTAAGGATTGAGAGACTATTTATAGGTAAGACTTAGCTTCTCAAGTACACCTCTTGATGACTTCCAAAGTAAGCCTTCTCAAGTATATCTTTTAATAGCTTCTAGAGTAAGCCTTCTCAAGTGTATTTCTTGATAGCTTCTAGAGTAAGCCTTTTCCAGTATATTTCTTGATGGCTTCTAGAATACATTTAAAGACATGGATTTTTCAATATACTTTAAATGTAAATTATTTTCAAATAACTAAATAATTTCCTACAATCCCCACATTATTTCAAACTAATTTATAAAAAAAGAATTTTAACTTGCTGGATTTGCATGGACAAAATGCAGTAAGTTTGGTGTCTTCTGGACTATGAACCAAACTTAGACCAATAAAATTTAATTTACAGAATTATCGGTGAAATATATTATTTTTATGAATCGAATAACTCTTGTTGTAAGTCAGAAACTTTATCAATCATATTTTGATCGTAATTTTGTTGTTCAACGCGGTTTTGCGCCAATAGGACATACGCGTGCCTGGTATTCATGAGAGCTCTAGAGACTAAGGCCAAAGTCTCATAGGAACGGCCTCATTCCAATTCTCATATAGGTGAATTCATCAAGTGTACACTGTTTTAAATACACCATCCATAAGGACTATGAATTCATTAAGAGTTAATAACTAATCCCTCCATTTTAGTAGCAGTTCAAGCACTCTCAATAAGTGTGAAGAGTTAATATCAACTTGTTATTACCCATATGAACCCACTTTATGGGATCTCCAATTACATATATTGGGTTACCATCTCTATTGACAATCATATTGGCCTTAACCTCATCTCTTTTGATGTTTGAAGAATTAATTTTCTTCCCACGGGTTTAGTCGGTGAATCGGCCAAAGTTCACATAATCAATAGAAATTATTCCATCTCTCAACAGCTGCTTAACAACATCATGCCTCAATTTCATATGTCTGCTCTTACAACTGTAAGATTTATTCTTCGCAATAATACTTGCGGCTTGACAATCACAATGTATATATATAGGCGGCATCAGATCATCCCTTTTTAAAGGGATATTAGACAACAGATCATCCTTTTTCAAAGGGCTATGAGGCAACAGATCGTCCTTTTTAAAAGGGATATTTGCTAAGAAATTTCTTATCCATTCAACCTCAGTACCAGCTAATTCCAGAGCCACAAACTCTGATTTCATAGTTGATCTAGCAATGATCGTCTGCTTAGCTAATCTCCATGATACTGCACCTCCACCAAGCGTGAACACATAACCACTAGTGGATTTTGTCTTGTCTGAATTAGAGATCCAATTTGCATCACAATATCCTTCTAAAGTTGAAGGAAATCCACTATACGAGATACCGTAATTCACGGTTCCTCTCAAATATTTCATCATTCACATTAATGAAGACCAATGCTCATTATTGGGATTATGAGTATATCTACTCAGTCTACACACAACATAGGCTATACCAGGCCTAGTAAAATTTATTAAATGCATTAGACTCCTAATAATTGTGCATACTTAGACTGAGCAACTGGTCTCCATTATTCTTTTTTAATTTATAATTAGCATCATAAGGAGTTGCTACGGGAGTTACCTCCCAACATTCAAACTTCTTAAGAAGTCTTTCAACATAATGTTCTTGTGACAATATTATACCATCTTCACTCCTTATAACTTTAATTCCTAATATCATATTCACTTCACGCAGATCTTTCATATCAAAGTTAGTAGACAAAAACAATTTGGTACGTTCCATAATATTTAAACATGTACCAAATATAAGCATGTCATCAACATATAAGCAAATTATCACACAATCATTGTCTACCACTTTTGTATAAACACATTTATCCACCTTAACAGAAGAAAAACTGTCTTTTATTAAGACTTGATCAAATTTCTCATGCCACTGTTTAGGAGCTTGTTTAAGGCCATAAAGAAATTTAATCAATTTACAAACTTTATTTTCTTGTCTAGAAATTACACATCCTTCAGGTTGAATCATATAAATTTCTTCTTCTAAATCGCCATTTAAGAAAGCTGTTTTTACATTCATTTGATGGATAAACAACTTATGAATTGATGCTAAGACAATTAAAATTTGAATAGAAACAATTCTTGTTACTGGTGTAAATGTATCAAAATAATCAATATTTTTCTTTTGAGAAAATCCCTTAGCTACTAACCGAGCTTTATATTTATCTATAGATCCATCCGGATTAAGTTTTCTTTTGAAAATCCATTTACAACCAAACGGTTTTGCACCAGGAGTTAAATCAATTAAGACCCATGTATTATTTTTCATAATTGAATCAAACTCAATTTTTATTGCCTATTTTCAAAATTTAGCATAAGAAGAAGATACAACTTCAAAATAATTTAATGGTTCATTATCAACAAGAAAAGTTTAAAAATCATTTCCATAAGAAAAATATTCTTTTCTAGGCCTTTTACTCCTTCTCAGTTCCTCAATATTAGAGGTTGATTTATTTTCTCTTTCAACAGATGCATGGGAGATTTTATCATATAGTGGAAAAATATGTTCAAAGAATTCAGCTTTCTTTGTCTCAATTATAGTAAAAATATCAAGTACATCACTTTTCATGTCAAGAAATCTGTATGTAGCACTATGTTCAGCATATCCAATAAGCATGTAATCAACAGTTTTAGAACCTATTTTTCTCTTTTTAGGTTTAGTAAGAAGAACTTTAGCAAGAAAATTCCACACTTTTAAATATTTTAAATTAGGCTTATAACCTTTTCACAATTCATGAGGGGTTTTGCTAGTTCTTTTATGAGGAATTTTATTTTGTAAATATCATGCAGATAAAATAGCTTCACCCCACATATTATCAGGAGTATTAGAGTCAATAACATAGAATTCATCATTTCTTTTAGTGTCCTATTTTTTCTTTCAACTACACCATTAGACTCAGGAGAATAAGGCGGAGTTACTTCATGAATAATACCTTCTTTTTCACAAAAAACATTTAAAGATACATATTCTCCACCTTTATCAGATCTAATTCTCTTGATTTTTCTACTAAGCTGATTTTCAACTTCAGATTTATACGTTACAAAAGCATCAAATGCATCACTTTATTTCTAAGAAAATATAACTTAGTAAATCTAGATAAATCATCAATAAATGTCACATAATATCTTTTATCACCTCTAGTCATAGTATGTTTTAAATCATCCAAATCAGTGTGAATCAAAGATAACAATTCAGTTTCTCTATCAAATGAAAAACATAACTTTTTAGTAATTTTAGCTTCAGCACATATTTCACATTTATCAAAATAACTTGAATCCAAATCAGCTATTAAACTAAGTGATTGAATATTCTTTATATATTTGATATTAATATGTCCTAATCTAGCATGCCATAAAGAAATAGACTCAATCATATAAGCAGAAATTGATGCATTATTATTGATAATATTAAGTACATAAAATCCGTGGTTACAATAGCCTTTTCCCACAAATATATTATTTTTTGTCAAAATAAGCTTATTAGATTTAACAGACACTTTCATTCCAGCTTTATCCAACAAAGCCACAGAAATCAGGTTTGCTCGCATTGTAGGAACATGTAGCACATCCATTAGGGCTAAAGTTTTTCCCGAAGTGAGTTTTAGGAGTACTTTACCCTTGCCCAAGACTTTAGCATTTCTTGAGTCTCCAAGGTAGGCTACTTCACTGTCATCTCCTATTAATGTATAGGAGGCAAATGCTTCTCAATTTGTACAAATGTGTCGAGTAGCTCTAGAGTCTACCGCCCATTCTTTTATATGTGCCACCATATTTACTTCAGAAATAACAGCTGCAATTATTTCATCTCCTTAAGCTAAATTAGCTTTGGGAGGATTTCTCATTTCTTTGTTATTTCTCATTCTGTACCTACATTGAGCGGCATAATGACCTGATTTTCCACAAGTAAACAAGTGACTTTTATTTTCTTAAAACTGGGATTATTAGGCTTGTAACCTTGAGACTATTACCATATCTTCTGTTGTTGCTGTGTTGATCTTGTACTAAATTTGCGTTGAGCGCAACCTGCTTAGCTTTGAATGACTCCTTTCTGTTGGTATCTTCAATTAGAATATGAGTTATTATTTTCTCAATAGTAAAATTTTTCTGCTTATGTTTCAAGTTATTTTTATCGTCATTCCATGATTCGGGTAATTTTTCAATCAACACCCCAACAATAAATTTTTCTGGTAAAGTGATGTCCTCGGCCTTGAAATCTTCTAATAGATTTTGATATTCATTTATTTGAATTTTTATTTATTTCACATCACTCATTTGCCAATTGTAAATTGTTTCAACCACAAACTTTTGTTTGATTACATCTTCAGCTGTAAACTTCTTGATTAAAGCTTCTCAGATGACCTTTGCTTCTTTGCAACTGCAATACACATCAAACAATTTGTTAAAAATTGTTTGTAAAATAGTATGGCGACATACCTTATTGGCGTATTTCCATGACTCCAAAATTTTGCCATCAATGTCTGCACCAGGTTGTGTTTGTGCCAAAGCATATACAACACCATGAACATCAAGTAATGAAAAAATTCATTCTTGCCACCTTTTAAATTTTTCATTAGCGAATATTTCAATATTTGAAATATTAGGAAATGACTTTGCATATGGTAGAACAACTGGAACAGGAACAGGAACAGGAACATTAGGAGTTGCTTCGGTAGCAGAAGTACCAGGAGTAGAATTACTTGCCATAATTTCTTAGATTGTTGGGGAACAGTAATAATAACAATTAATAATACTGAATATAAAAAAAATATTATTAAGATATTATTTTAAGTGATATATTAATTATACTTGAGTCGTGCTAGGCACTGTCCTAAGAAACTATTTCAGCAGTGTGAAATGTTTCCCCAGGATTAAACAAACACTTTCCTAATTAATTAAAGGATACAAGAATCAATAAAATTATTAATACAAATACCAGCAAGCTAAACTATAATGACTAAATTATTAAGCAGAGAAGCTAAAGAGAATTTTTTTAATGTTTTTCTTAAAAGTTAAAGATTGCGGTAAGGATTGAAAGACTATTTATAGGTAAGATTTAGCTTTTCAAGGAGACCTCTTGATGGCTTCCAAAGTAAGCTTTCTCAAGTATATCTTTTAATGGCTTCTAGAGTAAGCCTTCCCAAGTATATCTCTTGATAGCTTCTAGAGTAAGTGTCACGTCCCTAATTAAGAAGGACGAACAAGACCGTATACACTTACCCTACAAGTACTCTACGACGTACGTAAGATTATGAGATAATAATGAATGGGATATTCAATATAAGCTGTATACATATGCGAGAGAGTTGCATTAATAAAATTGAACATTACGCTACTACATGATGTCCATGAAGCCTCTAGTCAGTCTGATACGCTATACTACAAGTGACTAGTTGGCATAGGGCACGTCATGCCCAACTAGGGACCTACACATATACCTAAAAAGAATACTAGGCAGAGGACACTCCAAGGAGAGATGGAGCTCACCAAAATATCAGCTGAAAACGGCAATAGAGCCTAACGTGGACGTTTGCTATCCTGAGGGTTGGAGCCTGTATTGACAAAACATGGTGGGCCCGAGATGTCAGTATATAAACAATATGTACTGGTATGAAAGCAGACAGAATAACAGCTGGACAAATACAGAAGCTCATATGATTCAAATGAAGTGAAGAATGTATGAGCCAACAAATAACACATATACTAGATGAAATAATAACTTATGCACCAACCTTATTAGCGTCATGTATGATATTTAGAAAAGCGGTCATTGTAATATAGGACCTATACTTTACCTAGGTGATGCACTTATCCTATAAGTCGTACAAATGATTACAAGATGGCCTTCCAAAGGCAATCTGAGGGAATTATGAAGCATATGTTGCTCACATACTCCTTACTATGACTCCATATGTGTAACTGTACTCGCAGTCTGTATCTAGGTATGCCCCACCCTGGGGATCACTATGAGGGTCTGCCCGCAGGCCATATATGCCATATGTTGGCTCGAGTAAGGGGAAACTCATACATGACATTCCCACTGACTTCAAATACAAATGATGCCACAAAGATGGGTACGCCCAATGGTTGGGCTCGCTATAGTGGTCTGGTCTCGATCCTGTGCACAGAATCACGTTGACCGATATGCCAAGCCAAACCAATGTACCCTCCCGTCATTAAATGTTTATCAAATAGTGCCTTGGAGGCCTGTAACATATGAATCGCTAAAGTAACTGCTTAGCTAACATATACTGGTGCAACTATGCTATTACCATTTACTCTTACTTCTAACGTGTGATATATCTAGACTGTGGCCTAAGAGCTTCAAGAAGAGAAACTTATGATAATATGAAAGTATCATGGAACTTAACACAAAGGGGAAAATATAGATACTTCTAAGCTTGACGATAGAATGAAGGAATGGAATGTAAGACAATATAAAGATTCTACTCTCGTATTTCATGAGAATTATACTAACATTGACAGGAGGAGGTACATAACGTAGGGCGGTGACTTAGCGGTGAGGGAAGGTTTAGCTTTACATACCTTAGTGCCTTATTAACTACGTTAATAATTCGGGCCTCAAGTTTTCAACCCGCTGGAGTGTAGTCTTTATTTTTCCTAACCGCTAGTCCCTGCTAGCCGATACGCAAATCACTAGCTACAACGATAACATATACGTCCATTATTAACTCATAGGTGCACTTAATACCTTATTCCGATAATTTTCACTTATGATAGAAATTAATCAAATTCCTAAACCAGAAACCGAGATAAATTCCAACTCCTTCAACTCGTACAAATCAACACTAAATACATCCAACTGATAGAAATTCCTAAAACTTTACTTTACCAAAATTCCATCTCTTTCACGAATTTTAGTTGCAAATCCATCTCAAAAAGTCGTGCAAGGATTCAAATTAACAATAGTTGACAACTTATACTGCACCCCAACGTTTTTTATGATCAAATTCAAATATGAGGTGAAGAAATTACCTTTTTGAAAGAAATCCCCAATTCAAGTTCCTGAGAATTCTTGATAAAACTAGTAGTTTCTAGCAATTAAGGACCATGAAACATCTCCTCTTGAAGGAATATTTTTCATATGCTTTACAATCCTTCCAATTTTTCTTGTCAAGAGCTGCACAAAGAGAGTGGCAGAGAACCATGGGAAAAGTTCCCAGAACGTGAAATTTGAAAATGAATATAACTTTCCCTTTAGTATCAGTACATACTATTATTATATTAAAGAAAGAAAAGAAATGTCCAAGGGTCCCTGTACACTTATAATATATATATATATATATATATAAATATATATACAGCCATGCTGCTAAAGTTGTTCAAATAATGACCAATGTCAAGACAATAGCTTATTTGGAGAAAATAAAGAATTAGAAGATAATTTATAAGAGTTTAAAAATTACACTTTAATCAATGTAGAAGAACTTGAGTACATATTCTAGATAAAATGAAAATAATAGGAGAAAAACCCTTAGCACACTGGGATGCTAATGAAATAATGTGTAAATTAGAAATTATTAACCCAGAATATACAATAAACACAGCGTCTATAGACGCCAATAATGAGGATACAGAATAATTCGATAGACAAATAAAAGATTTATTAAATTTAGAAGTTATAAAGAGATCAAAGAACTATAACGGAACAAGAACTAATGAACGTAGAAATTTTACAAGAAGGATACGAAGCAGACATAGCAATAGAAGAAGCACAAAGATTATCTAAAAAGATATAAGAGAGGCAGTTATAAAAATAAGTATTTCAATAAAATGTAAGAGCTGGAATAGTTGGTTTTTAAACAATTATGTTGTAAATCCTACTTAGTACTCCCTCTTTCCCTTTGTTTCTTCATGTTTATAGTTCTTATATTCTATATTTTCCCCAAATTTTTTTTTAACTTACCCTATTTATCTCTTCCTCCTAACCTATATTCTTAACAACTTCTTCTTTAACCACACCCCGGGACATTAATCTGGCAAACAACATTCGCCCTTTAAACTTCTTTGTTTTGGCGGACTACTTAAGGACAGGATTCCTAAGAATTTACAGGTTAATCCATCGTTATTATTAAGAAATTCAGAGGTTAACCATATACTAAGGATAATAGTTTTAACAAAATTTAATTTATATGATGTACATAAGCAAACATATTTAAAACATAAAAATATATTTTTGGTGGGGAAATATAACATAAATAAGAACTTACATGAAGTAACTGGGAGAGAGGTTTCCCTTTCGGGAACCCCTTGAGGACTGAGCAAAGACTTGAAAACTTTTATTAAACCAAACTTAATATCTTACAAGCTTAGACACCAGAGAGGAATTGGTTTAGGCGAAAAATTTATACATGAAGGAAGGGGAATATGTCGTGAGAGGAAGGTTTTTGTTACTTAGGTTTTTTGATTCTTATCCTTCTACTACTAAAACATAAGTCTTATATAGACTTAGAAATGGAAAAAGGAGTGGACTCAAATTTGCTACGTGGCCTCAAAATAAATGGCCAACACTTAAGAGATAAGGAATCTTAATAATGTAGGTCGGGTACGCTTCTGGGCACCATCGTCACATGCATTATTATTCCTTTAGACAGATGCGTGCTTCAACAGTTTTTCCTTATTTTGGAAGGTAGTGATAAAGGAAGCACTCAATTATTTTTACAAGACATAAAATGGGCATTCCCACATGAAAATCCTATCTTATCTCTATCTTATCTCTTCAGCTGCTTTATCACGTGTAAATCTTCTCTACCACTTGTCTTTGTCTGATTATGTGTCCAAGTTATACAGGGAAATAGAATCAAAACTCATCCTTAAGTCATCATCCTCATTGGGTTCCTGTGCATCTTGGAGATATGCAAGACTATTTTCGAATTCATCGTCTTGTTCGTCCGTTCTTGGAGTATTATAGTCTGCATCATTCATGTCTGGAACTAATCTGTCTGAACTTGTACTGGGTTTGTCTTTGCTATCAATATGCTTGTCCTGTCCTTGGCTATTAAATTTTTTTTCTAATGTCTGCTTTATTATAGTCTCAATTTGTTTACTTTTCTTTTTTGCAATTAATGTTTTTCTGATAGTACTAGTTTTAGCTGATGGTTGTTTTGATGAAGGGCTTCCTTCATCTTCACTTTTTGGCAAAGTGACAGCCATTAACGGATTTGATTTGTCTTTACCGGCTACCATTTGTGCCGGACTAGATTTACCAAAATCCGGTACAGTGGATTTCTTAGCATTCAGAGGGGAATGCACACCCTTCTCATCCATTTTTTATGGAGATGGAGAAATTTATGTTTGAGTACTTGCATTTGTTCTATTTGTCTTGTTCTGATAGGTATTGAGCTTGTCTTATAAAATTTGTACCTGCTCCATTAGTCTGGAGTTTTCAATGATAAGAGCTTCCTTTTGACTATTTTGTCTTTTGAAAGCTTCGGTCATCGAAGAGCAGTAGTCACAAAAAATTATCTTACCAGTGTCTTTCTGAATATTATATTGGGGTATTTGGTTTGAGCATTGTCTAAGTGCTGGAGATATGTAATAGTTAGGCCCAAGATATCCCCTTGCAAAGTCTGAGACTTCAGAAAAATCGTTAAAACCTTTATAAAGTGGGTTTTAAATACCATTTATAGAGTCTATTACTTCTATCCAAGTTTGAAAAATCCCGTTTGTCTTTCCATGTATAACTACATAATATTTAAATTTAGGTCTGCTTTTGTCTGATATATATTGGCTTAAAGCATTCATGGCTGCTAAAAAATGTTTGTGGTCTGGTTTGTTATGGGGTATCCAAAGGTTGTCTATTAAAGATTTTTGGGGTTTATCTAAAACACATTCTGGTCTGATTTTAAAAGATAAATTACTAGATGGATAAGTTGTCAAGTTAAATGGTCCGAAATCAATTCTTTCTATTAAGTTCATGGAGTCTCTTGGTTTGAAACTAATGTTACCTAACATTGTCTGGCAGTACGAGTCTTGAGAGGACGAGTGATACAAGACAAACAAGGGAAAGCACAAAACATACCCTAAACAGTCCACAAATTCAAGAAAAAATATGGACCAAAAGGAGACCTCACTCGGATTCGACAAGTATAACAAGAATACAAGAAACAAGGGTGTATTTGACACCCAAAAACAGCCAAAAACACAACAATAACGAGATGAACAATATGACAACAAGAATGACCAGATTCGGATTCCACAACAACAAGATATAACGTTACAAGATTAGAAAAGACAAAGGGATAGATTGTAAGACATAAACTACTATAATGACTAAGAACCTAAGTGTAGATGACACACAAAGACCCTTAATGATGATAGTAGGAACACCTACACTCTTAAAGAGACACAAGAGAGGACCTCAATCCTTCAAGAACCCCAAGTACCAATCGAACAAACAACAAAAGAGATTCCACCCTAATGTTGTAACCTAGTTTTGGCCAAGCCTCACAAGAGAGAGAACTTGAGAGTTTCAAGTGTGTTCTACCATTTTCAACATTCAAAAACTAAGTGAATAAACCCTAACATGTTCCTTATATATTACAAAAACAAATAGAAGTTAAAATGACCAAAAAAGCCCTTCAAGAATGGGCTGGC
>NC_061122.1:16462551-16643805 GCF_002878395.1 Capsicum annuum | reverse complement strand
TTTTGGTGTGTATTTGGGCCTTTAATTACACTTCTCTTGCACATACACTTGGTTGCTTTCAGTTCACACCCACATAAGTTTATTTCTATGATTATTCTCGTATCATCCTCTCCATCTTGAGAAGAATTTGCCCACAAATTCACGGCTTCACTTCGTTCAATTAGCCACTTAAAAAAACACTCAAAATAGTCTGCAAAACATGAAGAACCTGAGAGCTCAATATGAACAAGTCTCAGCCAATATCTTTATTTTGAACCTCGGATTCCTCTCAATCTTAAGACTTGGCTTCAATCTTATTCAACTCAAGTCTTCTTCCATCATATAAGCATCATCGTAGACTCCATATTTTGGTGATGTGTAGCTTCGGTTGTGGAGCTTGGATAGGAGGGAATGGGCCTCCAAGTCCTTCTTGTGGGACTTGATCAACTTGCGGGAGAAGTGATCTACCTTGTTCTCGATTTTGAAGGTAATTAGTAACTTGGCTCATGGCATTTTGTGGTGAACTTGGAGGGTTGACTTTTGTAGGCAAAGCATCGGGGGCAATAGTGATGGAAGGGTTTTGGTCATGACCACTTGAGGAAACATGGAGTCAAGGGGTAGAAGCACGAGAGTTCCTTCGACTCTCCATTCGATCCAACCTCTCATTCATAGTAGACATCTCTTCTCGGATTGAGGACTTAGTCATGAGCATACTTTCCATTCCTCAGTTGATAGTTTCAAGTCTTTCCAAGATAGCACCAAGAGCATTGTTGTCCATTGTAGCCAACAAGTTACCTACAAAATAATGAACAAGTTAGTTGTTCAAGAGTGGTCCTCACATTCTCTCTTTAATCCTTTGTCCCTCGGATTTTCTCACTTTTGATCTCACAATTGTTGTAAGTTTGATTGTAATCCATGGGACATTGAGAGGTGAACCAAGTATGTACAATGACTCAAAATAAAAAAACACACAAAGGAACATAAACACGGAAAAAATGGTTTCAAAACCAACTCACAATCTAGTAAATTGTCACTAGTTTGTAAGTTAGTATTGGAATCAACAAACGAAACTAATGAGACAACAAAATGAAACTAAAAGATCACAATTTGACCTTAAAATTTTCATGTGAACAGTAACTTGGGTGACGTGGTAGCACACTATTGGTCACGGCCCCACAATTAGTCACTAGTTGAAGTTTACAAACTTTAGTTACTATATAATGGAAACAATTGGTTTTGGAGGGAAAGTATATATCTTGAATCTCCTTTAAGTCTAATCTTCAAAAGGCAAGACTTGACTTTGTACAATTCCCACAAAACAAGGTCCCTTGAAACAAGGAAAAGTGGTTGAAAGTAGATGTCAAGTCAAGGAAGTGATGGCTCAAGTCTTCTCACAAACAACTTCACAATTTGTAGGTTCACCTTTCTGAATCTATATTACACTTTTGGTTGTCTTAAGTTGTAAGATGATATGAAGAACAAAATGAACAGCACAACAATCCTTCAAGAACAACAACAATATTCACGAATTAAGACCCAACCGGCCACAACAAGTCACAAATTCTCGCGCTAGGTCCTTGTTCACAACACAACTTTAACAAGTTCAAGCTCAAATATAGATCTAGACACCTTTTAGTGTTAGTGAATCACGTAAATAACAAAAGAAACAAAAATACACACCAAAGGACTACTAGATCTAGATGCTACAAGCAACCTCGGCCAAGATGAACAACAAGAACAACACTTTCAAGGCCAAGAACAACAAGAACACCCAAGTTTTTTTTTTCTTAGAAAGAAAGCCCAAGATTGGTATTGTAAGAACAAAAGCAAAGATGGATTTGATATCAAATGATACAAGACAAATAAGGGAAAGCACAAAACATACCCCAAACAGTCCACAAATTCAAGAAAAAAGGTGAACCAAAAGGGGACGTCACTCGGATTCGACAAGTATAACATGAATACAAGAAACAAGGGTGTATTTGACACCCAAACACAACCAACAGCACAACAATAATGAGATGAGCAAGATGACAACAAGAATAACTATATTCGGATTCCACAACAACAAGATATAATGTTACAAGATTACAAAAGCCAAAGGGATAGATAGCGAGACACAAACTACTATAATGACTAAGAACCTACGTGTAGATGACACACAAAGATCCTTAATATGATAGTAGGAACACCTACACTCTTCAAAGAGACACAAGAGAGGACCTCAATCCTTCAAGCACCCCAAGTTCCAAGTAAACAAACAACAAAAGAGATTTCACCCTAATATTGTAACCTAGTTTCGGCCAAGCCTCATAAGAGAGAGAACTTGAGGGTTTCAGGTGTGTTCTACTATTTTCAACATTCAAAAAATAATTGAATAAACCCTAACATGTTCCTTATATATTACAAAACAAATAGAAGTTAAAATGACCAAAAAGGCCCTTTAAGAACGGGCTGCCCCTCTAGTGTATGGAGTGGGCTGTTTTGGTGTGTATTTGGGCCTTTAATTACACTTCTCTTGCACATACACTTGGTTTCTTTCAATTCACACCCACATAAGTCTATTTCCATGATTATTCTCATATCAACGAGGCTACACGTTGGTTTCATGCTGAAACACACATTAGTTTATAGATTTAGTCTTTGTTTGTAATCTACTTAATTTATCTGCTAGTTCATTATCTTTTCCTTTTATATATTCGAAAATAATATTTTTATAAACGGATATAGTATCCATAAAATTTATCCATCGTCTTTTACTCCTAAATTTATCATTTATCTTTTGATGAAATTTAACTATGGCTTCATAGTCTGTTCTTACTAAGACTTCTTCTTTATTTAATATATATAGTTTGAAACTATTTAGGCCATATATTATTGCCAGTACTTCTAAGTCTATACTACTCATATTCCCTTTTTCTTTATATAATCCACTTTGGTACGCGCAAATATTTTCTTCATTTTTATTACTATATTTATTAGGTCTTCCTTTTAAGATAGCTCCCCATCCTAATTTTCTTCCATCGGTCTGAATTATTAAGTAATCTGTTTCTAAGGGGATTTTTAAGTCTGGGATATGTTTAACTTTTTGTTTAATTTGTTGCACTAGTTTAATATCTTCTATGTTAAAAGATTTTTGGCATTTGCTGCCTGTTTTAGCATATAAAGGTCCAGCTATTTTTCCTAGGTTTTGAATAAAATTTCTAGCATAATTTACTAATCCTAGAATTTTTTGTAAGTCTTTTGTATTATCTAATTTGTATGGCATATCTAGTACTTTCTTTGCTATATGTGGTTGAAGTTTTATCTTTCCTTCTCCTAGAGTTATTCCTAAAAATTTAATATAGGTCTTACATAACTCCATTTTCTTTTTACTGATTATTATTTCATGTTTAACAAATAGTCTAAAAACTGTTTGTAGGTGTCCTAGGTGTTCTTGCATATTTTGACTAAATACTAAAATATCGTCTACATAAACTAATACAAAATTTTTATATCCACCAAAGATATTATCCCATTTTCTTTGAAAAATTGGTGGAGTTGTTTTTAATCCAAACGGCATAACTAACCATTCAAAATATCCTCCTGGACATGTGAATGCTGTCCATTGTATACTATCTGAATCATTTTTACCTGCCAATATCCTGATTTACAGTCAAATTTGCTAAATATTTTTCTTCCTTGTATTCTATTAATTAGTTCACTTTTATCAGGTAGTTTATATGCATCTGTCCTAGTGTTGTTGTTTAATCTCTTATAATTTATTACCATGCGTGCTTTTCCTCTTACTTGTTCGCTATGATTTCTAACCATAAAGACTGCTGACCTATGTCTGGAGGTTGATCTCTTTATAACTTCTAAATTTAATAACTCTTTTATTTGTCTATCGAATTTTTCTGTATCCTCATTATTGGCTTCTATAGACGTTGTTTTTATTGTATATTCTGGGATAATAATTTTTAATTGACACATTATTTCATTAGCATCCCAGTGTGTGCTAAGGGTTTTTCTCCTATTATTTTCATTTTATCTAGAATATTTATTACATTATCTTGATCTTTGGGACTATTTATTATACCTATTCTATTTATTCCTTTTCGAAAATTATAAAATTGTGTTTCTACGTTAATTAAAGTGTATTCTTTTTCTATATTCTCGATGTACTCAAGTTCTTCTACATTGATTAAAGTGTAATTTTTAAAATCTTTTAAATTATCTTTTAATTCTTTATTTTCTCCAAATAAGCTATTGTCTTGACATTGGTCATTAATTGAACAACTTTCACAGCATGGCTGTGAGTCTAAGTCCTTTTTGTGTGTTTTAAGCTTTCTATACACTGTTGGTAATTTTGAAGTTTGTACTGGAGTATAAGTAAGATTTTTAAACAGTATGATACTATCTTTTGTTATGAGACAACCCCCTCTATTTTTTATACAAAAATGTAAGCCGATTACAAAATCTACATTTATATTTAAGTCTCTTGCTAATATTTTATTAACATTATAAATAGGTTTGTAGAATTCATTACATGTATTTAAAAAACTTATCTGAGCTTTTTCTATGTAATGGTTATAGACATTATGTGATCCATCCATTTGCATTGCTGCTACTGATTTTTTAAATGTTTTAAGTAAGTGTTGTGGTATTAAACTTTTATTTATTAAGCAACTAGTACATCCTGGATCAATTAAAGCTAAAGTTTCTATTTCTATATCTTGAATTTTTATTTTTACCAATACTTTTATCGTAGAAAATTGTTTATCTTCGTTACATATTAGACTACTACTATTGTCTTTTATATTCATAATTTCTGTTTCTAATTGTTCTAAGTGTTGGGTATTTATTTCGTCTTCATTTATTATAGTCTTTCCTTTTTCTAATGTAGCTAGTCTTTGTTCTAATTCATTTACTCTAGCTTTTAGTGTTGATATTCTTAGATTTATGATTTGATTAGTAGTTTGTTTTTAGTCACTATTATCTCCTGTTTCTATCTTTATCTTTAAGGTATTTTCTATACAGTTTATACATGCTTCTATATAGCATTTTTTACATTTAGCTCTATTTTCTTTGCTAGGGTACCAACAACATATGCGACATTTGTTACTATCTATTCCTTTGTACCTTTGAAAGTCTTGTATACATTCTTGTGTAATATTCATTAGGTTGTTAATCAATAAGTCTTTTTAATTTAGATTATCTATTTCATGTCCGATTTTATTTACTAAGTTATCTTTTTCTGAGTCCAAAGAATCAGATTTAACATTATCATTTAAATCAAAACTTACAATAGAATATATACTTTCTGTGTCTGACATATATTGGTCTACATTTAACAACGTTTCTTGGAAATCTTCTATTGATTGAGAATTTCTTCTTCTATTATTATTTCTTTTAGGGCATAGATTTGCTAGGTGGTCTGTACTTCCACATGTATAACATTCTAATTTGTTTCTATAATTTCTATTATTTCTATATTTTCTAACATGTCTTTCTCTATTTAGGTATGGTTTTTTGGCTTTTGATTTGCGCAAGAAATATTTTTTGCGATAATATGGTTTTTGATTATACTTCTTTTTATACCTTTTAGGTTTTCTTTGATCATTATCATAATTTTGGGTTGTATATATAATGGATTTACATAAATTCATTTCATTTCTCTTTAATTATTTTTGTATTTGTATGTTAGTACATTTGTCTGTTAAGATATCCATTACATGTTGTATTCTATGTCCTATAGTCCACTTAGCATTTGGGCTAGCAACTACCCCATCTCTTTTGTACCACCTTTCTTCTATTTCTCTTCCTAAAGGTCCTGGTAATTTATTAAATAATTTTTTTCATAATTCTTCATTAAATGTGTTTCCACTAATAGTACAGTAATAGAAATAGTCTTTTAAGAAATTTTTGATATGTAACTAGTTTGAGATACTTAATTGTTCTAGTTTAATCACTGCATCTCTTTGTAATGCTATTAAACCGCTATTTCAGGTCTTTCCCTATTAATAAATTATGTATCTTATTTGTAAAATTATAAGGGTTTGACCCCATTGTTAGTGAAACTTGGAAATCATATGGGCAGTTCCCATGTTGCTTTTGCAGATTCCCCTAAAAAGGTTTTCAGATATTTATACATTGTTTCAGTATCTGTTTCTGTATAGTGTCTTAAGTAGTCTGCTGCTACTATTCCTTTCCATAAGTCTATTACTGTATCCTACATTTGTGGATCAAGTACTGCTATATTTAATATTTTACCCTTACTTGCTCCTTCTTGGAGTTTTATTTGTTCTTCTATTGGCATTCTTCTACCTGCTGGTTTTATGTTATCTCCTCTAATTTCTGTATCTGGGTCTAATCTAACTGCTGGTCTTCTAGGTAAATTACTTGTACTATAATCTATTGGCTGAGGATTAGAATTAGTTTGTTAAAACGGACTAGCGCTCGTTGAACTGGCAGCTTCTAATTCTGCTAGTTCTCTATAACTTACTATGGATGTTATGTCTTCACTTATGTTTTCAGAAATTATGCTACTATTTCTATATCCTAGATTGTCATTTCTTTTTTAAACAGGTTTTAAAATGTTCTATACATTCGGTTATATTCATATTATTTTTTGCATATCCTTTGCATTTAAAGGTCATAAGTGTATATTTTTCAGCTAATCTTTGTGCTTCTTCTATTGCTATGTCTACTTCGTATCCTTCTTGTAAGATTTTTACATTCATTAGTTCTTGTTCTGTTATAGTGCTTTCAGTTTCATCATCGTCTAATTCTTTTCGACTAGTATAATTATAGTTTGTAAATCTAACTGAAGTTTCTCCTTTTCTTGTAGTGTATAGTAAGTGAGATTCTGGTGTAAAAGTCTTGGGCTTATTAAATTTTTTTAGATTTCATTCTAAACCTGCGTATTCTTCTGGATTTATTTTTATTGGTTTTATTAATTTTATACCTTTATTTCCCATTACTTCAACTACGTCATTTACTTTTAATTTAAATTTGTTATTACTGCTTAATGTCAATTTTTCTATAAATCCTACACACATTAATAAATTATTGCCACTATTCATTTCTTCACACCCTTTAGTTTGAATTCCTATTTTAATATTTCTTCCAAATTCTTTTAAGTTCATTAAAAAGTCTGGGCTTATATAGAATATTCCTCCATTATTTGTCATATCTACTTCTGTTAATCCTATTATTGATTTTTTAATGTCTGACCATCTGTCATCGTATATTGTTATTAGTACTTTAGATCCTAGGTTTTTTCTAATTAGTCCTTTATTCCTATAACAATTAATCCCATATGCATTAACAACATTCTATTATTTTTTATATGTTTTAAAGACTCATTATTTACTAAATCTAGAATTGTAAAGTTTTTTCCTATAGCCGATATCTGTTCTTCTCTATAATGTCTATATAACTGATTATCTGTGGAAAAATATCCAGCATTATATAATGTCTTGGGATTTAATAATTTTAACTGATATTGCTGAAAAATTTGTAAATCTTTTTCTACGTCTATTATTTCATTTAATTCCTGGTGTTGGTCTATATTTGGTTGTCTTCTTAATATTCTTGGAATAAGATTATCATTTCCAATCCTAGTATTCGAAAAACTTATTCTTTGTCTTTCGATTTCGGTGGTTCTTGGTCTAGTTGAAAAAAGGTCCATTTTTATGATTTTCTAATTATAGTTCGTTTCTCTTGTCTAGAAGTTAGTTCAGTCCTTTTTAGTTGAGCAATAAGTTTGTCTATTTCAGTATTTTTAGGTTATTGAACTTCTTTACCCTTAATTAAGATATCTATCTTTTTATGCAATTCTAGTTCCTGAACTGGTTTATGAACTTCTTTACCCTTAATTAAAATATCAATCTTTTTATGTAATTCTAACAATAATGCTATTATAGTATTGTTTTGTTTTAATAAGGTTTTATCTGTCTGACTTGAAGGGATATGCTTAGATAATCCTTCTGGTTCACTGTGATAGCTTTTAGATTTTTCTAGTGCCCTATTGTAATTTATATCTTCCTCTTCACTCATGAAAGTGAGATTTCTTCTAATCTTTGTATTATTATTTTTAACTCACTTATTTCTTTAGTTATGAATTCTACGTGTTCTACAATTTTTGTTACTAGTTGAGTGGTTTTGATTTCTAGTTCTTTTGTTTTTTCTGCTATAGTCTTAATTAATTTTTCTATTTCTATTTTTGTAGGTATTTTTTTGAAATTAAATTTAGTATTTAAGTATTGAAGTTTCCTATCTATTTCTAATTCTTGTGATTTTAAGTAGGATTTATAATTGTTTATACACAATAGAGTATATAACTAATGCATATGGGTCCAGCCCCATAAATGTTGTGGCTAACTTTGTCAAACTATGGCAAGTTTTTCCAACTTCTTGATAGAAAGGTAATCAACTCAAATAACTCAGTTGCAAAGTTTGACATTGTAATTTTTATATGCCACCAATGACATCAGAAACAACATTTTTCACTACTATAAATTGAGATCTTCGACTCATTTGAAAAAACACATCAAATAGAGAGAAAAATAATATATAGAGAGCAGTGAGGTATTCCACACACTGTGATAAAAACTAGTCTGTGAAGGAAAAATTATAGTAAGCGATATTTTAGTAAGGTGAGAGTCAAAAGAGGGTTATTTCTTTTGAGTGTGTGGTAGTCAATTTGAGTATTGTACTTGTGACTACGGTGTAAAATTTCTTACGATAGTAATATCAGTTGTTTTTCTTGGTTCGTGGTTTTTTTTATTTAAAAGGGTTTTCACGTAAAGTTCTTGGTGTCATTATTTTCATTTATTTTCCTATTATTTTGCGTAAATACTTTTGTTGTTATTCCCTGTTTACCCAATAAACTGGTATCAGAGCCCACAATTTGCAATATATGTATTTTTTGATAAAAAATGAAAGTCAACACAAGTAGAATAATTACTTTAAATGGTGTTAATTATACCATTTGGAAGGAAAAAATTGAAGATCTTCTGTATGTCAAGAATTTTTATCAACCGATCTTTGACACTATAAAGCCTAAAAATAAAACCATTGAAGAATGGAACCTGATGCACAAACAGGTTTGCTATTTTATTAGGCAGTGGGTAGGCAGTGGATTGACGATAATGTGTTGAACCATAATTCAGAGAAAACACATGCTCGGTCCCTATGGGAGCATCTTGAAAATTTATATGGTCAAAATACTAAAAATAATAAGATGTTCTTGATAAAACAAATGGTGAGGTTAAAATACCACGATGGTTCTCCGATGACAAATCACCTAAATAACTTTCAGGGGATCATGAACCAGTTATTTGCTATGGGCATTAAGTTTGATGAATAAATTCAAGGCTTGCTTCTATTTGGTTCCCTATCAGGCTCTAGGGAAACATTTAGAACTTCATTATCAAATTTTGCTCCCGATGGCGTGATCTCCATGGATTTTGCCAAGAGCAGTGTTCTTAATGAAGAGATGAGATAAAAGTCTTAAGGTTCTTCTTCGTCTGATGTCTTGGTGACTGGAGATAGGAGAGAAGCAAGAATCGTGATTCTCAAAATAGAGAACATTATAGAAGTAAATCTAGAGGCAAATTTAAAGATATTGAGTGTTATTATTGTGGGTTAAAAAGGCACACAATTTTTTTTTGTCGAAAGTTGAAGAAGGAGAATAGAGATAAGGAGGAAAAGAAAGAAGAGAACGATGTAAATTGCATAGCCATCGTTATCACTGAAGATCTTGTTATTGTCCTTGATGCAAATCTAATAAATATTACTTGTGATGAGTCAAGCTGGATTGTGGATTCTGGTGTCACATCTCACGTGACATCAAGAAAAGATTTTTTCTCATCTTGTACTCCAGGTGACTTTGGAACCTTGAGTTTGGGCAATGAGACTGTATCTAAGGTGGTTGGCATTGGTACAATTTGTTTGGAAACTAATACTAAATGTAAAATAGTTTTAAACAATATAAAACATGGACCTGATGTTCGCCTGCACTTGATTTCTGTTGGTGTGCTGGATGATGAGGGATATGTTAGTACCAATGGTGGTCGAAAATGGAAAATCATTAAGGATTCTTTAGTTGTGGCTCGTGAAGACAAACATCGTGGTCTATATTGGACTACTGCTTCTACTTGTGCTAATATGGTGACTGCAGTTAGGGGTGGGCATTCGGTATTCGGTTTGGTATTTTCAAATTTTGGATTTCGTAATTCGGTAATCGGTATTTGATAGTAGATACCACATATCATACTTATAAACATCGGTTCGGTAATTCGGTAATCGGTAAATTAAACTTTGGTTCGGTACGGTTTTTGGTAATACCATATTAAAGTTGGAGATGTCCAAATGTACGTTTACAGTTCAAAGAGTATATTTATTAAAAACTATTTAGTATTCCTTTTGTTGCTTTTTACGAATATATTACCAAGGTCCAAGAGATTCTTTGGGATTGACTAATACTATTGTTTATTGAGTTGGTTAGACATATTGTGTGTGTGTGTATACACACACACACACATATATATAATTCAATATTCAGTAAATACCGAATACCAAACGGTATTAATATCTTTTACCAAATCCAATTCCAAATACCGAAATATTAAAATTTTATTCCCAAATACCATACCAAATACCAAATTACTGAATACCAATTACCAAATTATTCCGTTTGATTTGGTAATTTGGTTTTCGGTATTTTATGCCCAGCCCTAACTGGAGTTGAAAACTCTAGCTCTTTAACATTATGGCATAAGAGGCTTAGCCACATTAGCGAGAAAGGACTTAATGTTCTGGCCAAGAAGAAATTACTGTTAGATTTTGAAAGTGCAAAATTAGAAAAATGTGAGCACTGCTTGGCTGAAAAAAAATAGAATTTCTTTCAAATCTCATCCTTCTTTAAGAAAGACAGAGTTGCTTGACCTGGTGCATTCAGATTTATGTGGTCCAATAAAGGTAAGGGCTTTGGGTGGTGCACTTTACTTTGTCACTTTTATTGATGATTTCTTAAGGACACTTTGGGTCTATGTCTTGAAGACTAAAGACCAAGTGTTGGGTGTCTTTAAGCAGTTTCAGGCTTCTGTTAAAAGAGAAATAGGGAAGGAGCTAAATTGTATTAGTACTGATAAAGGTGGTGAATATTGTGGACCGTTTGACGAATACTGCATGCTACAAGGTATCAGACACCAAAAAACTCCTCCTAAGACGCTTCATGTCTGTTCTTTGGAAGAGTCATGTTTGTTCATTCGAAACACTGTGTCTTTTTGTAAACAGACACAACTATCCGAACAGTCACTCTTTTTTCAAAATAATGTGTCTTTTCCTTAAAGGGTTATGTCCCTCCATTTTTCATTCACACCAATTGAACCCAACAACCAATCATCATTCACCGAAATAGTCATAGTTTTATGTGCTTTCTTTTAGTTACATACAATAGTACTTCTAGAATGAGGCATAACAGAGGATTCTTCCTTATCCATTCTGAAAACCATGATTCCATTTTCACAAGGAGTAATAGTTTTTCTTTCTAAATTGTGGTATGTGATCCCCTATAATGCTCCATTAACAACTGCTGGATCATCACCACTTGATACAAAGTTGAAAGAGGTGGATGAATGAACTTTTCTTTGTAGAGAATAGCAGAAAGAGGTGTAGTTGGAGAGACCTTCTGCTAGCCCAAGATCATTAACTAAGATCAG
This sequence comes from Capsicum annuum, assembly GCF_002878395.1. Lineage (NCBI taxonomy): Eukaryota > Viridiplantae > Streptophyta > Magnoliopsida > Solanales > Solanaceae > Capsicum > Capsicum annuum. The sequence continues at coordinate 16,632,118 of NC_061122.1, read as the reverse complement.
AATATTCAACTTAGAAGAGAATGCTAGAAAAGTGAAGAAAAATATCAAAAGAAGAACTTGGATTTAGAAAAAGACTACTTGGATATGCTTTGTATTGAATTTTGTTTTGTTGATGGTTACAAATGTTCAAGACATCCCTATTATACTTATATTTAGATGATTCTAGAAAATCTTCTAGATACTTCTACAAGAAAAATCTAGAGATCTTTATCTTCTACTTCTACTCTAGATATTTGCTTATCCAAGTGACTACACTAGATTATCGTAGAAACTTATCTAGAACCTATGTTTCACTAACTAGATTATTCTAGAAATTTAACTAGAAAATTATGATACTTATTCTTCCAAAAAATCCACTTTAGATATTTTTCACACTCTCCCTTAAAGTGATTTTTTGGAAGCTATCCCAAACTCGTTGCAAAAGAACTCAAACGAAGCTTTGAACCACGCCTTGGTGAAACTCTTTGCAGTTTTTTCCCAACTCCTTTTCTCCTTCAAATGATGAAGATTTTTCGTTATCGATTTGTCTTTGCTGTGTTTTATGATGTTGAGTTCTTGTGCTCCCCCTTTCTCCGAACTCCTCCACAACTTCATTATCTGGAGACACACATGTGATGGAAAAGTTTAGAGCTCTATCTTTCAAGATTTTAGAACTTACTCTTTCTGAAGCAACTCCATAACACGAGAACATTTCATCTGTATCAGCCTCCTTATTTGATTCGATGATGATCTGATCATAATTTTCTGTGAAGCCTTAGCACCATAATAGGATCCACCACTAGATTTCGTCTCTAACTCTTCAGTCATATTGTATGTCTCTCCATCTAAAATTGGGACTTCTCTTTCAACTTCATCATTCATTGGATCATTATCTTTTTAATCAACTTTCAATATTTCCTCTGAGCCAATGATTGAACTTGATGCAATGGATGATTGATCGGAGACTTCAACTTCTACTACATCTCCCTTAATAGTTTCTCCGATAATGTCATAACTGGCATATTGATTTTCAGACACTGTCTACTTAGAATCTACTTTAACATCTTTCACCTTAATACTTTTATGGCCAATTTTAAGATTTGCTTCTTTAATTTCCTCGATAGTAGCAACCACATCTCTAGTCTGAACATCTTCAGTATCCTCTTGCTTCTTATCCGTGTCTTCCTTCTCGACATGATAGATTGTATTACATCTGATATAATCTCTTTCCAAATTTATGAAAACCAATGCATTTATTGTCCGACTCTCAACTTCTAAGCATCTTTCCTAGCCTTCTTGTTCTTCAATAACTTTTTTCAGTATGAACTATGTTGCTCTCTGTGGATCGACAATATATTCTTATATGTCCTGCTTTGCCATACCGATAACTTCTAAGAGTTTTTTTTTATAATTGTTAAAAGACTCTTTCTTCTTTCCAGATGATCTTAAACCACATGCGAGTCGAGAATGAGGCTTATCTCTTGCTTTTCCTTTAACGTTTCTCTTGTAAGCTACAAGAGCATTTCTTTCCCTTTCTTTGACAAATTCACCAGCCAATTGTTTGGCTAGTAACTCTCGTAATAACAATAAATTCTCAAATTCCTCCAGGGATGGTTGTTTAGCCCATCCCTGAATTGATATAACAAAGGGAATGTATTCTGGTTTTAAACCATGAACGATAATTCTTCTCATTCGTGCTTCAGAGATAGCCTCATCCGTATTCAATAAAGAAATCTCAGAACATAAGTTCTTAATCTTTAAAAAGTACTCGACAATAGAAAGATTACCTTGAGTGGTGTTCACCAAGTCATTCTCCAACATGTGTACCGAAATTTATTATTCTTATTGAACAATTGATTAAGGGTCCTCTAAATTTCATGAGCTGAATTACACCTTATAATATGGCCAAACAAATTAGAGGAGATAGACCTATTCAGAATAAACTCTGCTTTTGCATTAATCTGTTTCTCCTTGTTGTATGCACTACTAGTCTCCGGTCCGTCATTCAGAGGACTTATGTTACTCCGGTTAACAACATCCCACAAATCTTCGCCCACAAGGTATGATTCCATGCAAGTCTTCCATACCTTGTAATTGAACTTATTCAAGAACTCCATTCTCAGTCCATTAACGTGACCATTAAAATCCATAGAGAGAAACAAGTTGAATCTATCACTAACTCGATATTGAGATAAAATTCAAAAGCCAATGTATGGCTATGGCACTGATACCATGTAGAGAATAAAAGAAGAAAGGTATAGTTAGAGAGACCTTCTGCTAGCCTAAGATCGTTTACTAAGATAAGAAGATTCAACTAAGAAGAAGAAGCTAGAAAGGTGAAGGGAGATATTGATAGAAGAACTTGAATTTTGAAGAAGACTACTTAGATATGCTTTGTATTGGTTTTGTTTTTTTGGTGGTTACAAATTTTCAAGACATCCCTATTTATACTTGTGTTTAGATGATTCTAGAAAAACTTCTAGATACTTCTACAAGAAAAATCTAGAGATCTTTATCTTCTACTTCTACTCTAGATATTTGCTTATCCAAGTGACTACATTAGATTATCTTAGAATCTTATCTAGAATCTATATTTCACTAACTAGACTATTCTAGTAATTTAACTAGAAAACTATGATACTTATTCTTCCAAAAAATCTACTTTAGATATTTTTCACATTCTCCATGTTCGTATCTTGAAAATATATACGAAAATACTAACAAGAACTACCTCGTACTTGTGCATAAATAATTCTGAATTGTCTTGTAATCTCACAAATAAACCAGAGAGATACAACATCTAATATAGATATACGTAAGAAAAAATTGACCTTATAGTAATTTCCAGCAAAGAGAATTTTGATGGACCTCCTTCCACGTCTACATTGCCCTTTGGTGAAATAATAGAGGTGTGGGCAAACTGATCTGGGGCATATCCAAGATTTAAGGTTTAGTTATGCTAATGACTAGTTCACAATTTACCGTATTTAGAGGGTGCATATACAGGAACTTCTCAACTATTCGATTATGTTTTGATTTTTTTTCTTCTTAATAATGTCCTTTTCCAATGACAATATTTTTTGGTTCTAGCTATTTAAGGAAAAAAATCAAATAAAATTGATTATATACAAGTAATATAGTACCGACATTCAATTATTGATAAAAATATATAGAGTATAAATGCATGAAACTATAAAAGATATAGCAACCCTTAGGGCTAGGGTGCCAAACGAGCGGGTTGAAAATGAGTTAGGTAAAATGGATAAAATCTGACCTACTCATATTTGATATGAATAAAAAATGAGTAAATCAATAGATAACCATATTATCCATTGTTACATTGTTTCTTATTATGTAAAAAAATAAGTTTTCCTAGATTACAAGCATTTTTACCTCTTCTTTTTCTCCTTTTAGGTGTGTTTGGTCTAAAGGAAAATAATTTCATATTATTCTAGAACTCTTTTTTGTGTAAAATAAGTCATTTTGAGCTAGGAATCAGGTTCCCAAATCGAGGCCGAATTCGGGTCTCAAGTTGGAGTCAGAAATTGGGTCTCGAGTCAAGGTGGGGTCTAGAATTAGTTCCCAGGTCAGGTCATGTTAGGATCCCAAGTCAAGATAGAGAGTCAGATCCCTAGTCAAGGTTAGGAATTAGAGTTGCGGTTGAGATCCAAAGTAAGGTCCTGAGTCGGTGTTGGGAGTCAAGATCAAAGTTGGGTCTTGGTTTAGGGTTGAGAGTCAGGTCTCAATAGGGATCATGACTCAGATCGTGGGTTATGGTTAGTTATGGGAGCCCAGTCCCAAATCAGGTCAGAGTTGAGAATCAAATCCCAAGTCAATGTCAATGTCGGGAGTGGCATCCCTGGTCACGGTTGGGAGTTCGACAGTTAGGGTTGACATTTGGGTCTCGGGTTGAGGTTTGGTCCGAGGTTGGCATTGAGAGTCAAGATCAAGGTTGAGAGTCGGGTCCTGAGTTGTGGTCATGTAACACCCCATACTTTAATCGCTCGAATAAAAATAAACTTTAGGACCCCTATATCGATGGTAACCATGTCTAGTTGGGAATGTGAGTGTTGAGGGTGCTTTTAGGCTTTGGAAAGGGGTTGGGATCGCAAAGGGAATGCTCTGTAAAGGCCCTACGCTGCAGAGACATTAAAAAATACCACTGGAATAGGTTTTCCTTGGCCTTGCACTATAATCCCTGAGGTTTGATTTGGCCTGGCACCGTAAACCTTGTGGTTTTCTTTGGCCTTGCGCCGCAAAGTCACAGTCAAGCATTAAAAGTTGCTCTGTTTTGATTTAATTTAAAGACACTAAGGTCTTTTCACACCCTACAATTATTCCTAATCCCTTATGAATGAAATTTAGGTCTCTAAACATGTCTTATCACTCACAAAATCCTCAAATCATCTTTACATAAGAAAGAGAGGAGAAACCACCTAGGGTTTAAAGATTTTAATCTCTAAGGGTAAAATTTCTCTACGTTCTCTTTGATTTCAAGGTATTTGGGACTATCCTAAATCTCATGAGTGTAAGTTTAATATTTTTAACAAGTTTTTAAGATATATAATTACATATATGTAATGGATTTTGGAAATTGTTTGAAGAGCATGCATCATAAATCTATGTTTGATGACATTATGAAATTTTTAGGGGGGTTTTCCATGAACTTGATTTATAATCAGGTGCATCTATGGTATGAGTTTCAAAAAGTGATTTCTGAGTACGACTTATGAAATTTCCCCCCTACCATGATGTAATTTAACATGTTATGGATTATGAAATGGGTTTGAGAGCATGAATTATAAGTTCCTATTTGATCATGAAATTTTCATATAACTAATGTTGGGATTGTTTTATGAATAAGGACAATTCTTGAGTTTAAATGCCTCTTTACATATTATGCATGGTTGTTTTACATGTTTTTCAAAGAGGTGATTATTATTCTAAATGCTATTTTTTCTTAATGAAGAATTGCATGTGTGTTATGTAAGAATTGACCACCACATGTTGAAGTATTGAAAAAAGAGTATTTTTCATAATCTCATATGATATTTGATATAATAACTCTCTTAAGTGATGTTTAGATCTTTTGGATGGTTATTAACATGCTTTTGAATAAACAAAAGGCTATGGATATGATGTATGATATGAATGACTTGTAAGTCTGGATATGATGATACCCTAATATGATATGAATGACTTGTAAGTCTGGGTATGACGATACCCTGTTATGATATGTCCTTAACTTAATAAGAAATGAACTTTTTCATAAGCAGGAAGTATGATTTTAAAAAGGTTAAAAATGGGCTTAAAAGCAAGTTAGATGGCTAACCGAAGAAGACACGAGTTCAGATAACTCATTACCTGAAATCGTGTTTTGCCAACATGGGATTTATGATATGTTATCCTACATGGGAGCATAATTGGGAAATATCACATGGGAGGATTTCTACGGTATACTCACATGGGGTTATACCAGCTTATGAAACTCCAATCCTTACGGAAAACTCGGATTGAGGGCTTGGCCACCGAGTCAAGGGCGGACCCATATATCCCGTGGGTATTCACAATTGTAAGATATACCATCTAGCTAAAAATTAAAGCAAAGAGTTGAGTTCATGGTTTACAAGCATGAATTGAAGTTTTTTACATTATGCCCATGTGTTTTTGTATATACATTATGATAAATTATTTTCACAATGCTCTCAATTATTTTTATATGAAATATATATTGTTTTTGGCTAGTTCTACATACCAATACTCTCAAAGTATTGAACCCCTAATATTTCAAGTTCTGCGGTATAGTCCTATGGTCCATCACATCTGTAGAATATTTGGGATATGACAGAATTGGTGAGCCATCCATCTTTCGAAAGATATTTACTCATATGTTGAGTCTTTCAGTTTATGGTCCAGCTGGGAGCCTTGTCATGACCTAGACATTTAGTATTCAGTAGAGGCTCCGTGAATGAGTTCTATTTATTATATTGTCATAACATTATTGACATAATTTGATTTTCAGATTTTCTTAGTTTCATTATATCTTTCGCACTTTGATTTTTGTATGAATTATGCTTATGATTGTAATGCTAAGGGGTCTCTCAGGCCTTCATGGTTTGGGATGGCCTTCGCAGTCAAGGCCTCGGATCGAGTCGTGACAAGATTTGTGTCAGAGCACGGTTCATGGTCACAAGGTATCTATGAAGCCATGTCGAGTAGAGTGTTTTTCATGGGTGTGTAGCGCGCCACATAAGGAGGAAGCTACGAGCCATTAGGAGATGTTTCCCATTCTTTCATACTTTAGATCGTGCCATTGTGATATCCATATTGAAGTTACACAAATTCCTTCTTTACTCTTATTTTATTAGCTATGTCTCATTTTCGAAGAGATTCAAGTATAAAAGCTTAGAGTCTAAATGATGTTGTCCTTTCTAATTGAGTCATAAAAGGTTATGTAATTGCACAAGGACTTGAGAGGAGTCCGTTAGTGCTTCAAAGTGTGTTGATTTAAGCTTATACCCCTATCTATATCAATAATGCGTTTGAGCTTGAGGTATGAAGTGTATTAACTCCCTTTCAAAATCCTTGTTGCAGATATCGTGGTTAAGGGTAATGATATATGTCTAAATATTGGAACAGTATTTCCACTCAAGTATTAGTATGTAAGAAGGTGTCATAACCTATGAGCAGTAAGATAATTCTAAAGTTAGTACTATGAAGCCATAAGTTTAGAAGTTAGAAGTAAGGGTAACTCTTGAGTGAAGAAGGTAGATGTAGTTGTGTGACCTTTAAGTAGAGGGTGGTGTGCCCTTTCATAGTGATTGACTAATATTATATCAAGGTTATTAAACCGTGTAGTAGCCTGTGGAGAAAGTGATTAGCTATGATTATTATTTATTTAAATAGGGAAGAAGCTCAGAATAGATAGTTATGGCGGTTATATAAATCATTTATAGGTTATAAATGGAAAGGGGTAGATAATCCAATAAGTTATAAGTAGAGACTCACAAGTGTTTATAGGGTCTGGAAGGTAATTGGGATGTATGTATAGGCAATTATATATAATGTGAGAAAGTAGAATACGCTAATAAGATCGTAATTGGTTATATTATACGATTAAAATCGGCTATCCTTATTATGTGACTTTACCCCCTTGATTATCTTTTCTCTAATAGTTGTAAACTAGTACTACATGTGAGAAGGTGTGTGGTAGATTATAAGGTATGGTAGTAATGTAATGGAGAGAATGAACTTGTGGGTCGTAATTAGGTGAAATGAGGAATTTGGGTTGATTTCCCCATTTGATGGACTAGTATAGTATGCGGCATGCTTCATCGATGGTGCGCTCTTGATGTTAGACTATAATTTTGAACTTTAGATATGGATTGTGGTGGTAGGAATAGTAGCTTAATATTAATGATGCATATTTTATGAGAATGAATTAGTAGGCTTGATGTAATGTGTGAAATAGCCTAGGTTAGCAACTTGTGAAAAAATGAGTGGATAATTTTGATAAATATATACGTGAGGACTAGTGCTAAAATTATTAATTATGGCTGAGTTTTAGGTATATAAGAATAAGTCAAACCCCAGGTAGCATGTGTTTAGATAAGGTTTTATGTGTATAAGTGCTATGTTTACCTAGTTCATGTTCTTAAATTTCTTAGTATGGAGAACCTAGAGAGCTACTATATGGTCTTCTTTAGTGCTGAATTGGGGGAAAGATAGATAGATGATGTTAGCTCTTGGTCTAGTTTTAAAAATTTTGTTAAGTTGTAAGGGTATGCGATTAGAGGTTTAATACTAGTATGTTAAGAAGTTGAGAATGAATTGTTATGTGATAAGGAGTATGGATGTGTATGCTCACGATAGTGTAAGTTGTAGGGTGATGGCGAGGCTAGGGATATTTAAGAGTAGTATTCCTGGAAAGAAATGCCTTCAAAGTATAGTTTATCAAGGGGATTTTAAAGTTTATGTGTATAGTAATACCCTTTTTTGTGTTGAGAGTTGTGGCTATAGATTTGATGTGAGGTTATGTCCGTAAGTCTAGGATTGTGACTTTGATCTAAGGGGGAATGATAGACTAAGGTAGGTCTTGAATTTTGTCATGATGGCAAGTTTCAGGGAAGAGTCATGACAAATCAATTCCTATTCAAGCAAACTCCTTATACTACAATCGAAGAGGACATCTACCAATGTCTTATGTATTCAAATCATGACTATGCCTAAGGTTTGATTTCTTTATGCACTTATGTCCATGTTTTAACCTCTAAACTGGAAGCAGTAATGTCCCTCAATAATCCAATTCCAAGTATTCAAGTTCTATGTTGTGTTGTTCATGATTCATAAATCTACATCTCATATCATGCTTAGTTCTAAGAAGCTGTCACGCCCCAAAATCCCATCGGGCCGGACTGGCACCCAAAGCCGAGAAGGCCCGGGAGAACCTATTCAAATACCTGTACTTTCACTTACATGTCACCAAAAATTTGGACAGCACTTCGTTGCATATAGAAGGGTCTAATTACCTGTATCAGCACAACACGCACAAATATATATATATATATATATATAATACTTGGCCGTCGGGGCCACCACATATACAAATATAACATCACTATATAAACTTCCATGACTTTACCCTTCCTTATGTCTACAACGTCTCTAGGATATACATGACATAACTAGGGTCGGGACAAACCCCCGCCCACACATGACTCCTGTATAATAACAAAACATAAGGGACCGACTCGGAAAGCTCCGAAGCAAACTGGAGCTCACCAACAATAGCTGTATGACTTGGCTCCTATTTATGCTGTGAATGAGCTGAAGCACCTGTGCCTGCAGCATGAAATGCAGGTCCCCCGTGAGGGACGTCAGTACAAAATATGTACTGAGTATGTAAAGCTGTAAATAATCATATGTGGTATGGGGGATCAAGAAAATCAGACGCAAGTGAATAAATCATAATAGAAGTGAACCACACTTCATAAACACTTTTAGGATCATGTACATTATCTTATCATTAATCTGAAGTGGGTTCTTAAATTCAAACACATTTGTGGAACGGTATACATTCGTTCATTTCATTCTTTACAATTATCATTCGCCATTACCTCCTCCCCCCGAACCTCCAACCACCTAACAATAATCAATACTGTACCGTACTGTGACCATTAGGCTGCCCCCAGTACATATCAACTATAATCATATCAAATATCGGGATCGGCCCATGCTAGGCTTAAGCCCCTGAGCTACCACCCACACGTATATCAAGTAACAAACATAAGAGATCTTTCCAATAACTTAGTTCAAAAGCTTTTGAGATTATTACATTAGTGTTCATGCCAATATAGTACCTTTGGAATAATGATACATCAATAGGAACCAAGTAATAGACTTTCTATACAATAACGATGTAATAAAGACTCATTGGTACATCAACAATGTGTTTCGGAATTATCAATATTACAACAATGAAATAGGAGCCTTTCGGTATATCAATGAAACATTTTGACACTTTATAGAATGGAAACAACTTCGTTGGTAATGTAGAACAATACATGTTTTTGGACAACCTCGGAATCTTACTTGATGGAACATTGGTGTTTTCATGCCAAAGAACATCGTTAGAGTATGCTTTACATACCTCGTTGTAGATTCGGATACCAATTCAACACAACTTCCCTCCTTTACAAATCACTTATCTACAATGAAATGTTTGACATCTAGTATTAGCAACCCAACACCACAATTCTCTTCCATAATTCCATACAACCAATATTTGCAAAGCATTCCAAAAACCAACTTGAACAATCAGTTTATGTGTATATATATATATAATCATCATTTCAATACCACATCATCACACCAAATCCCTTCACAATTCGACATAATCCAACTATGCACAAGAATAATCTAACATCATTTCCAATCATCTTTCAACAACAATCAAATAACATACTTCTTATGCTCACATGCATATATATATATACATATCCATATAAATAATACCAACATAATTTACATCCTTACCATAAAATGGCCCTTTTGATTTCGAAGTCCTGTTGGCACAAATAAGGGGTGCTTCTCGAAGCCCTCGAGACGGTGAACACAACTACGGAATCAATTTGGATTTTCTACGGTTGAATCACAAGATAATTGGAGTTGAACTTAGACTAGGGTTTCTTATTCTTCAATAATTTGGATGATAAATGATGGATATGAAGCTAAGTATATGTATATAATGACCAATTTTCGTCCATGAGGTGATGTAAAATGACCATATTGCCCTTAAAATTTAAGTAAATCCGAATCTGTCCATGGTGGACTGTTTTGATAGGCGAAAGTAAATCGACCATAACTCTTTGCTCCGATATCGGATTTGGGTGAAATTGGCATCGTTGGAAAGATAATTCAAAGGGATTTCATTTAATATAAAGTAGGACACCCAGTTCATCCTGTACAAGGAGTTATGATTGTTTGAAGTTGACCCTAAAAATCTGTTTTGAGAGGCTGAAGTAAAACGAGTATAACTCATTACTCAGATGTCGGATTTGGATGAAACCAATTGCATTGGAAAGAAGACTTAAAGATATTTCTTTTCATAGGTGGAATCTCTCCCAGTTCATTATATTAAGGGAGTTATGATCATTCAAAGTTGACCCAAAAAAATGGCTGGCCTCAGTAGTTTGTGTCCAGGAAATTTTCCTGCACATTTACTATTCCCAATATCTCGGCCACCGTTTTATAGTTTCGAACGTGCTAGATTATATCCGAAACCTATCCATTTTTGGAAATCTTTATATCATTGGAAAGCTTATTCAATAACCTTCGTATGGAACCATCGATGGGCAAATTCCGGTATAAATAAAATAAAATAACATTAATTCCATATAAATAAGACCAATACACGTACTTGAATAAGCCAATATATGTGCTTGAATACGGGGTGTTACAGAAACTATAATTTCTATATGTCACCAATTCATTTTACGTCGGCATTAGCCAAAGTGATAAGGTTCATGCAAGCTCATGACTATCTCAGCTCTAAAAATGAGAAGCAATAGCTTCAAGTATCAATCCTTGTCTCAATCGTTTACTTCATGAAATCCAACCTTATGTTACACAACTCATGATATATGCGCTCCTAAGAACTCATGTTGTACTATGTTTATACCCGAACGACTCTCTATTTATGATCTACACATCTGATGTATGAAGTAATTCTTGCCTATTGTATCGTATCTTACATCTTGGGACCCACATTGAGTAGATAACTAATATAAGTCCTAATTAAATAGTATTACTCCCATTCTCGATGCTTATGCTCTGATCCCGCAATGAACCTCCGTTTGTTAGTATGTTAGTGGTTATGGAAGCGTAGTAATGTTTTAAATAAGAGAGTGGATGTTTCATATTATTTTAAATTTTGGTGTGACTACCTTGAGCTAAGGGTAAAGATAAAGGGGGAAGAGGGAGGAGAGAGATGAGATTTCATTATGTGAAATAATTAGGAAGTGGATATGTGATGAAAATCTTTGTAAGAGTGAGTAAATTGCTGGTTTTAGTGGGGAGATCCATAAAGTAGGTGTAGTAAAGATAAGCTTGAATGTTGTGATTGATGAAAACACAAACCAATGCACTATGTAGTTAGTACTCCTTGAATTAAGACCTAAGGTTGTTGGATTATAGTGATAAGGTGAAGTGATATTCTTAATGGGATATAGAGTACAGGGTCCCGTAGCTTAAGTTAGCATCTTTTAACTCCGGGTAAGGCTTCAACATGGAAGTACTATACAGTGGGACTCAAACTCTTGTAGTTAGGTGTGTTATGGGAGAATTGTAAATTGGAATGATGAAGTACGTTATTTATTGTTTGGGGCATAGTCGAGTAGTGTCTCTAAGTTTAAGGTTTATTCGTTGTATCTTGTAAGGTGGAGAATGTTTCTATTCCTATGTCCCGCAAAAACCTTAATTTATGTCAGGTAGCATTTGAATCAAGACCCATAATCACCAAATAAACACATGCCTTATGTCGTGCGGATTATGATCCATTGAACTCATGCGCAAAGCCATCTCGATGTCGATTCTCATTACCTCATGCTTCGTGCTTACATGGCTCACTAGGGGTTATCAAGAAGCTTTTTCTATGCCTTAGGAAAATTCCTAATGGGAGGTTACGTCTTTTATTCCACGCTTTTAGAGATTCAACAAGTTCTTACCCACTATTTAGGGACGAATGACCCGAAGGTGGGATAATGTAAAACACCATACTTTAATCGCTCGAATAATGCATAAAAAATAAACTTTAGGACCCCTATATTGGTGGTAAACTATGTCTAGTTGGGATGGTGAGTGTTAGGGGTAATTTTAGGCTTTGGAAAGTGGTTGGCATCGCAAAGGGGACGCTCTGCAAAGGGCCTGCGCAGCGGAGACATCTCAAAATGCCACTGGAATGGGTTTGACTTGGCCTTGAGCTGTAAACCTGAGGTTTGCTTTGGCCTAGCGTCGCAAACCTTGTGGTTTGCTTTGTCCTTGCGCCGCAAAGCTAAAGCCAAGCATTAAAAGTTGCTCTGTTTTGATTTAATTAAGGGCAGTAAGGTCTTTTCACACCCTATAACCATCCCTAATCCCTTATGAACTAAATTTAGGTCTTTAAACATGTCTTATAGCTCATAAAATCCCCAAATCATCTTTACATAAGCAAGAAAGGAGACACTATCTAGGGTTTGAAGATTTTAATCTCCAAGGGTCAAATTTCTCTATGTTCTCTTTGATTTCAAGGTTTGTTGGGACTATCCTAAATCTCATGGGCGTAAGTTTAATATTTTTAACAAGTTTTTAAGATATATAATCACGTATATGTAATGGATTTTGGAAATAGTTTGAAGAGCATGCATCATGAATCATGTTTAATGAAATTATGAAATTTCTAGAGATTTGTCCATGCACTTGAATTATAATCATATACATCTATGGTATGAGTTTCGAAAAGTGATTTATGAGTATGATTTGTGAAATTTCCCCCTACCATGATGAAACTTAACATGTTATGGATTATGAAACAGGTTTGAGAGCATGAATTATAAGCCCCTTTTTTATCATGAAATTTACGTATAACTAATGTTGGGGTTGTTTTATGAATAAGGATAGTTCTTGAGTTTTAAATGCCTCTTTACATATTATGCATGGTTGTTTTACATGTTTTTCAAAGAGGTGATTATTATTCTAAATGCTAGTGTTTCTAAATGAAGAATTACATGTGTTTCGTGTAAGAATTGACCACCACATGTTACAGTATTAAAAAGAGAGTACTTTGTATAATTTCATAGAATATTTGATATAAGGACTCTCTCAAGTGATGTTTAAATCTTTTAGGTAGTCATTAACATGCTTTTAAATAAAAAAAGGTCTATGAATATGATGTGGTATGATATAAATGATTTTCAATTATTGGTATGATGATGCCCTGTTATGATATGCTCTTAACAGAATAAGAAATGAACTTTTCATAAGTAGGAAGCATGATTTTAAGAAGGTTTAAAATGGGCTTAAAAGAGAGTTAGATGGTTAACCGAAGAAGACACAAGTTCAAATAACTCATTGTTTGAAATCGTGTTTTACCGACATGGGATTTATGATATGTTATCCTACATGGGAGGATAATTGGGACATCTCACATAGGGAGGTCTTACAGTATACTCACATTGGGGGTATACCAGCTTATGAAACTCCAATCCTTGCGGCAAACTCGGATTGGGGGCTTGACCGCCAAGTCAAGGGCAGACCCATATAGCCCATGGGTATTCAGAATTGTAGGGTGTACCATCTAGCTCAGAATTAAATCAAAGAGTTGAGTCCATGGTTTACAAGCATGAATTAAAGCTTTTTACATTATCCCAGGGTGTTTTTGTATATTCATTATGATAAATTATTTTCACAATGCTCTCGATATTGTTTTTGTCTAGTTTTACATACCAATACTCTTACTTGAACCCCCCCACCCCCACCCATATTTCAGATTCTGCGGTATAGACCTATGGTCCATCATATTAGTAGAACATTTGGGATATGACAGAATAGATGAGCCATCCATCTTTCAAAAGGCATGTACTCATATGTTGAGTCTTTCAGTTTATGGTCCAGCCAGGGGCCTTGTCCCGACCTAGACAGTTAGTATTCAGTAGAGGTTTCGCAGACGAGTTTTGATTATTGTGTTGTCATAACATTATTGACATAATTTGATTTTCAGATTTCCTTAGTTTGATTATATCTTTTGCACTTTGATTTTTGTATTAATTATGCTTATGATGGTGTGCTAAGGGGTCTCTCGGGCCTTCGTCATTCCGGATAGTCGTCGCAGTTTGGGATGGCCATTGCGGCTAGGGCCTCGACTCGGGTCGTGACAGGTCAGGGTCAAATGTGGGGTCTTGAGTGTTGGTCCATGGAAAGTATTTTCAGTCTTGCATGTACCACAAGTAAATCAAAAGAAAATATCTTTGTGTTCCCAAAATCCATTAGATTTGCCACTTGCAACTATTCTAGGCAAATGGACAATGCTACCAATACAACTAAAAAACACCATTTGATAACTTAAACACTAAAATTAGAAATACAACAAACAACAACAACGGTCCCAGTGTATTCCCACAAAGTGAGGTCTGGGGAGGGTAAGATGTACGCAGTCCATACCACTACCTCCGCAGAAGTAAAATGGCTATTTTCGATATACCCCCGGCTCAAGATAGAGAATAGTATACCAAGGCCGTAATGAAACAGGAAGCCGGATGGATGGCATAAATGAAATACGAAATAAGAAATAATAAACATAAAACACAAAATAAATATCAGAGAAATATGAAAATAAGCAAAATACTAACAATTCGCAATAAGACATAAGAAAGAGGACACCCACCTAGTAGTAACCTACACTCCCAGAACAAAGACACCTATCACACCCAAACTCTCCCGACTAGAGGCTCCTACTAAAGGACATAGACCTAGGATTACTAACCCGGCTACACAAGCACTCTCCTACCACTTTTCTACAACTCACACACTCACACTAGCCTTCTACCCTAATCCGCGACCTCCACATCTTCCTACCTAGGGTTATGTCCTCAGTAAGTTAAAGTTGCTCCATGTCATGTCTAATCACCTTCCTCCAGTATTTCTTTAGCCTACCTCTACTCCTCCTGAAGCCATCCGCAGCAAGCCTCTCGCACCTCCGAACTGGGGCATCCGTGCCCCTCCTCATCACACCCCTAAACTATCTCAACCTTTCTTCTCGCATCTTTTTCTCCTCCGAAGACACTCCCACCTTCTCCTGTATAGTCTCATTCCTAACTCTATCCCCTCTAGTAAGTCCACACATCCAACGCAACATTTTCATCTTTGCCACCTTCAATCTTTGAATGTGGGAGTTCTTGACTGGCCAACACTCTACTTCGTACAACATGGCCGAACGAACTGCCACTCTGTAGAAATTTCCTTTAAGCTTAAGGGACACCTTCTTATCATACAACACTCTTGATGAGAGCCTCCGTTTCATCCAAATTACTCCAATACGCTTAGAGACATCCTCGTTAATCTCTTCATTCCCCTGAATCATAGACCCCAGATATTTAAAACTATCCCTCTTGCGAACATCCTGGGAATCCAACCTTACCACCACTCCTTTCTCCTGACTCGAGTCACTAAACTTGCACTCTAAATACTCTATCTTGGACCTATTCAACCTGAACCCCTTAGATTCAAGGGTTTGCCTCTAAACCTCTAATTTCTCATTCACACCTCCCCGCGTATCATCGATCAATACTACATAGTTCGCAAATAACATACACCAAGGCACCTCCCCTTGAATACTCCACATCAACACGTCCATCACCAACACAAAAAGGAATAAGCTAAGAGTCGAACCCTGATACAAACCTGTCTCGACCAGAAAATGCCCTTAGTCTTCTCCCGCCGTCCTCACCCGAGTCTTCCCTACATCATACATGTCCTTAATAGCTTTGACATACGCTACCGACAGTCCACTCACCTCCAAAGAACCTTCCTAGGGACTTTGTCGTACGCCTTCTACAGGTCGATGAACACCATGTGCAAGTCCTTCTTCCTTACCCTATACTGCTCCACTAATCTTCTTACTAGGTGGATTGCTTCTTTTGTCTAGCGACCAGGCATAAAATCAAACTGATTCTCCGAAATAGACACGACCCTCCTTAATCTCTGGTCAACCACCCTCTCCCAAATCTTCATAGTGTGACTCAACAGCTTAATACCCCTATAGTTGTTACAACTCTGAATATCACCCTTATTTTTATACAATGGAATCATTGTACTCCATTTCCAAGCCTCAAGCATTCTCGCCGTCTCGAAAATGACGTTAAACAAAATAGTCAACCACTTTAAACCTGCCCCACCTATATACTTCCAAAAATCCACTGGAATCTCGTCAGGCCCCATCACCCTACCCCTTTGCATCCTACGAATAGCCTCTCTAACCTTCTCAACCTTAAAACGTCTACAATAACTAAAATCACGACTCTCTTCCGAGCGCTCTAGCTCCCCTAACACAATACCTCTGTCCCCCTACTCGTTTAGAAGTCTATAAAAATACTCCTGCCATCTCTTCTTAATGTGAACATCCTCCATTAAAACTCGACCATCCTCCCCCTTAATACACTTTACTTGATCGAGGTCCCGACCCTTCCTCTCCCTAGCCTTAGCCAGCTTATACAACCTGTTTGCTCCGCCTTTCTCCTCTAACCCCGCATATAAACTCTCAAAAATTGCTGCCTTAGCAGCCATAACTGCTAACTTAGCCTCTTTCCTTGCTACTTTATAAACCTCCTTATTAACCCGCTTCTCATTTTCGTCTTTACTTTCAATCAACTTCATATACGCCCCTTCTTAATCTCCACTTTTTTCTTAACTTTTTTATTCCACCACCAGTCCCACTTATGACGACCTGCCCAACCCCCAGAGACACCCAACATCTATCTATCCATCTCCAAATGCTAATGATAATAATGATAGAGGAGTTAGGCTATTGCCAGGAAACTCTTCATATAAGGATTACAAGTATATAACGTCATTTTCGTTCGCGGCAATTCAATTTTCTTCACAATTCTATAATCTAAATTATAAAGAAATAAATCTCGATCAATCTATTGCAATTGAAGCAAAAGCTCGCCTTCTTGGACGTGCAAAAGCTTTATCCACCTATCGATGTTGCCACAAACCCCTAGAATTTCCGTGAGATGCAAACTAAGAGGGAAAATTTTCTCATTTAAGAGATCTATCTTGTACCTTTTAATCCATGTATGTGACTCATAGTCCTCCAAAATCCATATATCCACGGTATACTTAGGGAAAAACAAGTTAGAGAAAGACAACTGATTATTCTTCATCGAAAGAGTCATAGTTTCATGCGCTTTCTTTGAGTTACACACAATACTACTTCCAGAATGAGGCATAGCAGAAAATTCTTCCTTATCCATTCTAAAAACCATGATTCCATTTGCACATGGAGTAATAGTTTTTCTTTCCAAATCGTGGTACATGATCCGATTCAATGATCTATTCACAACTACTAGATTGCCACCGCTTGATAAAAAGTTGAAAGAGGCGGATGAATGGATTTTTCTCCACGTCTATATCTTAAAAATATATACGAAATACTGACAAAAACTGCCTCGTACTTGCACGTAAAGAACTCTGAATTGTCTTCTGTACGGATAAAAGTACAGAGCAGATACTGTAACGCCCTAATTTTCTGGAATCGAAATGTCACACGGTGCTCATAATCCCAAAGGACCATAAGCTAATCCTCTTCTGATATCTGTACCTAAGCACTGCATAATATAATAAAATAAATGCGGAAATCGGTAAAAACTTTCCATAAGGTTCAAACATCTAAAGTACACAAATCTGAAAACTGAATACTTATATATCTGTCTGAAAAAGCCTCTAACTGTCTGAACTATGGAGTTGATGGGACAGGTCCCCAACTAACTCAGTCTAATAAAATAAACTGTGTCTAATATAAAACTGAAATAAGGAGCAACCTCAAATGATGAGGACTCACTGCTACGTCTGCTGCTACTGACTGAATCTGGGCTGCTAAGGCTGCTCTGGGACTTGTTCTTTTGAACCTATGGCGTCAAATAAAACACCATAGCATAAATGCGTCAGTATGTTTGAATGTACTAAGTATGAAAATGGGGGTAAAGCTGAATGTAAGGGCTTATGCATGAACACAACTTAACTGAATAATATGAAAGAGCTGGGTTAACATACATAGAGGATATACAACTACTTAACATACTGTGACTGAGCATAATGGGATGAATCTAACAACAGATACTGAATCTGAAACTGATATCCGTACTTATTAATACTGATAAACTGGATGACTGAGTCTACTGATAATGGATATCGACCGGATGAATCTGAGATCAAACCTATCTAGCGGGGTGATCTCTAAATCTTCTAATAATGATTTAGATTGACTAAGCTTGAGATCAGGCCTAATTAAAGGGTGATCTCTAGAACTGATAATGATAATACTCAACTGAATCTGAGACTGAGATCAAGCCTATCTAACGGGTGATCTCTGTAAGTACTGATACTGAATAACTTTATGTGAGACCAAGCCTACCTAGCGGGTGGTCTATGAACCTATGGAACTATCAGAGTTCCCTACTGAACTGTGTGATCTTATCTGACGGTCCTAAATCTAAAGACTTTCTGAGATGTTGGCTGAGACTGAATCTGAAGCTGAAACTGTAACTGTGGGAGTTCTTACTTAACTGACATGCCTCGAGTCTGAACTAGTGGGGTCCAACCTGTAACCCCAGCTGGAAGAGTGTCAATACCGTGCCACGGGTAAAGATCTCTGCTATGGTCAAGCCTCTCTGATAGGTGACCGTCATAGGAAATCAAGCCTAAGGTAGTATAATAGTCAAGCCTATCTGACAGGTGACAAGCCTTTTTCTGACGGGTGACTCCTACATCCTACGCTGGCTACACAGTTCTGGAGTTCAGGGATTGCTCTTAACGACTCTGCCTCTCTGACGGGGAGCCACCATCCCCGCACTCACTCAGTGTTAGATCCTACTTCCAACTGAAAGACTCTGAACTGATACTTAGAACTTGTACATGAACTGAACTGAATCTGTTACTGACTTTCTTACTTGACTGATCTGACTGAGTTCACTTGGTTCCATTATCTGACGGAATACTACTGAATCTATTATCTGACTGAATGATACTAAGTTCTGAATTGATTTCTTGAATGCTACTGAGATTTGAGATGAGTATTGAACTGAAGCTGGAATGTTAGCGATACTTAGATTACTGAGATTTCTTAAGTTTTATAACTGTCTGAGAGTTCTAAATTTTATAACTGAATGAGTTCTACTGATCATAGAACGACTAAGATTATCTTGAGACTGACTCGGCTCTAGGCACACAACTATATTTTTCGGGTACAAGTACCCCCAAGACTCGATGGAAGAAAACTGACAGGACTCGACTCTTTGAATATATGACCAACATCACATCATAACAATAATCTATCACATCAACGTCATAACAATAGTTCATCATTCGCAACATGATCAAGGATTTATCACTCCAAGCACTCGGGAGCATTCAACGTGTAAATTGTATATAGAGGCATGCTATTGTCTCATGAATTATTCAACAAGGGAAATCCACATGATTAGGAAGTACATACAACATACTATTCTTAATTCATCATGGCATTACAACAAACACTTGACATGCATTACTTGTCACAAAGTTGAGGGTTTATACCTAATATGTCACAATGGTGCTATTTTCTCCATATAAGCATTCTACCAAACATATGGGAGGTACACTTTGGTCATACAACAATTCATTACCCCGAATTAACATGATTACATAATTTAACATGCTTCTTGAAGAGGCTTTGTCATGAATATCACATAATCAACACATACTAGGTCAAAGTTTGCATCTTTACAATCAAGACATGAATTAAAACTCAATATCAACATGAACTTCAACCTCAATTCACATGCATCACAAAATCTCATGAAAACATAAACTTGAAAATTTCATAAAGGGTTCTTGAACTTCTTGGGTGGAAGGAACCCAAGAATCAACACTTACATACCTTACTTTCTTGATTCTTGAAAAGTGAACGGAGGAATCTTGTTGATTGGAGTCTTGATTTAGGAACCCTAGCTCTTGTTCTTGAACAATTTTGAGAGAAAACTAGTATTTTTGGGTTATATGAGGCCAAATCCCGTGTTAAAGGACTTGTATAGGGGTAGCAGAATGACCCATTTACCCTTGAAAAAATGGGGCTGAAAGCTAAAAAATTTCAGGAGCATGCTATGGAGCATGCGTCGCATGCTCAAGTCCTCCACAGTGGTTCATGCGTCGTATGCTATATCGCATGCTAGGACCATGAGATGGAGCATGTGTCGCATGCTAATCACATGATGCTACTGTTTCGAAATTCAAAAATGCTCTAACGGATATCAAAAATTCCGAAACTTATCCAAAATGTACTATGACCTTGCCCCATTGCAACTCAACTTAAAAATCCAAAAACAAAGGTCGGAAAGGTCACGAAATAATTCATCAAAGTTAGCAAGCTTATGGAATTAAGAAAGTTTCAACACTTAGCCAAATTTTGAGTGCTAAGCTCCTCTTGGTAAGCTTAAAAGAGTGTTAACGACTCGAAAAATTTACAGGGTCTTACAGATACGTAGCCGGGATAAAGTGTATGTCGAATAGTTACTTCCTCTAGTGTTACCGGGTTGACAGCATAATAAATATTTTGCCAACCTATGGAAGCAAACAGAAGAACTCCATGACAACTGTATGAAAGTTTGACAAGGTTGTCTTTTCGGTTCTTATTAATCATAAATTTAGGTCTGAGATGAAATTTCTCGAAGGCGGCCTTCTTCCACCACTTCTTGTTTTTACGAAAAACATAAAGACCAGGCCTGTGCTCGGCAAAACTATCACATATGAGAAGCATGGGTGTACTAGCTCTACAGAGACCATGTAAGGTTGTAAAACAGTCGTGTGATGAGCCCAAAGCTCTCCAATGCCTACAAACCCATCCACATCTAAGAAAAGAATGTGCTGGAAGTCTACTCAAAATATCAATGACGAGACAGTCGGGCAAACGTGCAAAAGTGTTGTCAACATCATCATCAACTTTACCTAGTGTTTGAAGTAGTTCTATGGTCCATTTGAAGCATTCAAGTGCTATCACCTATAGTACAAAGCACAAAACAAATGCTTGTTTGATATGACAACAAATTGATCAGAAGAAAGGATTATACCGAGGTCCTACAAAATTTCAGTATTAGAAGATTGTGGAGGACACGAATTAAGATAGAAGGTTAGTAGGTAATGAAGCATTGTCTCACTCAACCTTCGATACTAGAAGTAGTTTTTTCTCCTATAGGTGCTTGTCCATTGATTTCTGTTATTATCTATTGTTGCTTATACTTCAATTATCACACTTATTTGATGTAGTTAATATTCCTTTGTTTTGGAGTGTTTTGTCATGCTTTCTATAATATTTTGCCATGATCTCTTCATTTTAGTTATTTCTATTGTGTTCTATTTTTGATATGTTTTGCCTTGAGCCAAGGGCCTATTGAAAACAACCTATCTACCTCCCAAGGTAGTTGTGAAGTCTGCGTACGGTCTACCCTCTCCAAATCCCACTTGATGGATTACACTAGGTATGTTTTTGTTGTATCCTCTGGAATTTTGAGACAGGTATAACCATATAAGAATGACTTCAGAAGCTCAAATCATAACATATGAACCACGGTCGCACCTAAGGGTGTCACCTAGTCTTAGGAGATTTCTCCTCAGGTATGGGAAGGTTAAAATGTGCACAAATCTTACCCCTACTTATAAATTGGCTCAAAAAAATTAACCTCGTTCCAGTCCTAACTCCACCCTTAGTGGGAATCTCAGGTACAATTGAAGTGCACGCTAGCTGATTTAAGTTCTTGGATCTTAGAGACCTAAGCTTTCCCTCAATTTGTTTATGAAATAATGAAGGTACACTTTATTTTCCATTTATTTATGCTAATCGATTCACAATTTATTTGAGGCAGATCTAAAATTTATTTATATTTAAAAATAAAAAAGTATTGGGTAAATTAAAGGGAACTTACAGTTTGTTGAACTCAACTGCAGAGAGGAACTTCTGAACCATACAACTAATGCTTCGATTTTGCTTTTGTTTGGGTTTTATGTAAGCGATAATTTTCTACATAACCTAATACTCCTGCAGTTTTAAAAAAAAAGATATGTTTTGATTTGAGACAGAATTTAAAAAAATAAAAAAGATTTTTTTAAAGTTTTGATCTAAATTAAAGTTAAGTCATATATAGTAATATGTCCTTTAATCTTCTGGCTTTAAACATGCCACATGATTTTAAAAAGACAGAGTTTAAGAAAATAATAATAAAAAAAATTAAAACTTATGCTATTAAACTAAAGTTATGTCAAATATACTAAGATCTTGTGGCCTTAAACTTGCACATGAAAAGTTGAAACTAAAGTATTGTCAAAAAATAAAAAGTCATTCATTTTAAAACGGAACTAAAGTGTTGTAAAAAAAAAAAGAATCATTTTTTTAAACGAACTAAAAAATGGTACATCATGTTTTTTTTGAAACGAAAGAAGTAAATTAATGTCCTGTCCCAATTAGGATATTGAGTGAACAAAAACTAAAATTAAGGACCCATTTGGCCATAAGTATTTTTCATTTTTTAAAAAAAAAATTATTTTACTTTAATGAAAATTAGGGTGTTTGGCCATGAGAATTTTAAATTCAATTTCAAATTGTTTTTGGAAAATTTACTTTTTTCCAACTTCAGTTTCAACTTTATTTATTGTTATAAATGATGGTTTTTTTTTTTTTCATTATTTTATTACAGAACTAACCTATTTACTCGTTCTGTAGTGGTGTATTGCCGACGAGAGCAACTTAAACTTATTTGTAGTTTGGTTCAAATTTAAGCTACAATTTTAAATTTTTTCAATAAATTTACATTTTACTAACATTGATTTTCGTCTAATGGGTTCACTAGTTTTCACTCACTATTATGTTTGTTGCCTTTATAAATTTGTTAGACGTTATTGTGTGTTGCATTATATCTTTTTCCACTTTAATTTGAGTTTACTTAATATTTAATATATAATCGTATTTTAATTTTTACCCCACTTTTTATAGTAGATTTAACTCGAACCCTACTTATATTATAAATTGTGTGACTTTATGTAATGATAGCATATGATGCAATCTATCTAAATGTTATAGTAAGAGTGATAATATTTTCTCTCCTCAACATGTATGCATTTTTGTTACAAATTTCACTATTTACTTCAAAGCGTTTTGGTCCGATCAGTATATGCCACAATATTTGAGGGGCGGGCGAATCATTGGTCTCCTTGCCTCCATTTTTGCTCATCTTGGCAGAATACGTATTACCCATTCATCATAGATGGACTCAATGTAGATCACTTTATGATAATACATATAGTTTATTTTATATATATATATATATTGCACGTGCCTCGCACGTGTAACATTTCATTATTTAAAATTAAATGATTTTATCTGTTGCCTATGATTTTTAATGAAGTGCAAAAGTTCAAATCACTTTTCAATGATCCTCTACACTTTAACATAATAATGTAAACATAAACATGTATTTTAGTATAAACATGTGTATATTTTACCACTAAAAGTTTCAAGTGGTTGATGAATCATCGCCTTTTGCATTTGTCATGCAGTAATTTTTACCTTGCTGCTGATAGAGACTAAGAGAGACACATCACTTTGAATAATATTTGTAGTACAATTATTTTCCTCTTTTTTTTTTCAATATTTAAAATCTTTTCTTATTTTTAAATTTAAATCTTTACAAAATTATTCATTACATTCGTATTACGTACTTAAAACTTTTAAAAATTTATACTTTTTAAAATTTTTCTTATTGTAACGTTTTTATATTTATTTTATATTTTTCAAATCTTCTTAAAATCAAATTTAGTTTATTTAGAATTGTTAAACTAATACAAAAATTATTTAGTTTTCATTAATTCTGATGACTTCTAATAAGAAAATGTTTTACCATAAATATATTTAATTAATTTTTAACTATAAATTTTAGGAAAATAGGGAAAAGACGATAACAAGAAAAGATTTTTCCATAAATATATTTAATTAATTTTTAACTCTTAAATATTAGGAAAATAGTGAAAAGACGATTTTGTCTAAAGTAAAGACTTTAAATGAAGGACAAAAAGTTCAAACGACATTTCTAAGACCCTTCACACTTCTAATATAGTATAGATATAATATGTGAGACACACATATAAAATATTTACTTTAAACTAGTTATCGATAAAACACAAAAACAAAAAAAATCATATTATAGATTAAAATGGATAAGTAGGATACATGCTTAGTAAATACATTCTAAACTTCATCATGGATAGCTTGTCTTCTGGTTCATGAAGAACTCATTGACGCTATGAATAAGAGTTGAATGTTCTCAAAATTATTGTTTCCTCTCACATTTTGTTGTATCTTGCAGGCAAATTAGTTAAGTTGGGTGATTTTGATAGTTTTTAAAAATTGAGAGTATAAAATTATATTTTAACTTTTTTTTAAAAAGTTTTAAAAAAATTCTAAAAGACATGGTCAAACACAATCCCAACTCTAACTTCATCCCCAATTCTCACTCCAACTCCAAAAAATTTTAGTTTGGCATTATACATGAATATACCCTTTAACTTGCCCTCAAATCACATCTATGACCTCCAACTTTGGGTGTGCACAAGTAAGCACTAAAACTTGTATAAAGTTGAACAAGTAGACACACACGTCCTATGTGGCATAATACACATAGGACGTCATATAGGATAAAAATTGGCCACATAGGATGCCACATTGGACATATGTGTCTACTTGTTCAACTTTATACAAGTTAAAGTGCCTACTGATGCACAGCCGAAGTTGGAGGTCATAGATGTGATATGAGGTCAAGTTAAAGCGCATGCTTGTGTTTTTTAGTTTTTATGACCAAACACCAACTAAATTTTAATTCCCAAGCTAAAAACGGCATAGCTTTGAAGAGACCAATACTATTTGGTCCTATCTACTCCCCCGTTTTATTTCATGGGTCAGCTTTTGATCGACATAGAATTTAAGAAATAAGTAAAGATTATGTGAAGTTTACTAAATCATCCTTTTAGTAAAAAAAAAAAAAAGTGTTATCTTTAAAATTAAGTAGGACTAATAAGGATAAAAAAAAAATTGTGCCTTCAAATAATTACTTTGAACGGACCAAAAAATAAAGCGTGCCACTTAAACTAGGGAGGAGGTAGTATTTAAAGAAAAAAATTAAATCAGATTAAAATTTAATTTTTCTAAGGAGATAAATTTATATATTTTGTTTCCGGTTATTTATGACAAAATATCAACAATCAATATAACTATTACCAAGTTGATAACCACAATTTGTTTGGTCATAACTTATCATAGTTAATAATCACAGTTTTAATTTTTGAGTGACATAGTAAACTGCATATGTATATACTCATATACATATTACCTATGTAGGCTGCTTATGTATATGTTTATATACAAAATACATATAATCATAATATTTGTATTTCTTTAGTTTATTTTTGAATAATAAATGTTGTACCTTATATTCTTTGATTGCGTTCATAATCAAATCAAACTTAATTGATATTAGAGTACGAATGTCTTTCAACTCTCTACAAAACTTGTTTTCACACGAAAATAATTAGCATGGAAAAAAATGCACATGCATTTATCAAAGCTTACCTCATCACAGAATAATTCAAAGACTTTCTTGAAAGTAATAACATCTTCAACTTCGGTACTGCTTGAAGATGAAAAAGTTGACTGAATCGGAATGAAATTTTTTCTTGGTGTTTGCTTGATGTCTTGCCTATTTGAAGCTAATGTAGCTCGTGTTTGAACCGATTTAAAAATTGGTTTCTTCACACTAGGCAACTTTGTAGCACAAGGTGGTGTTGTTCTTTTTGGTGTATGTTGATCAACAATATTGGGTTGTTATTTTTTTAATTTTTTCTTGGCTGGTAAAGTTGATGAATCAGCCTTTTATTTTTATTTGAAGCTTGAATAAATTTCTGGTGGAGGGGGTTCCTGAAAATCATAATTTGAATCATCTGAAGGTTCTCTATGAGGTCCAGCTACGACTTCAACATTTTTGGGTATTTGCAAGGTTGAAAGTTTCCTCTGTATTGGCTAAATATTCTTAAAAACAACCTACAATACAAAAAACGTATATTTAAAATATAGAAAATGTATATTGTAAAGTACAATGCCAGTATCAATATGTATATTAAAGAAACAATTAAAAAAAATACATATGCAGTATTCATCTGTATTTGTATATGAATATATACATATGCAGTATATATTTACAATATATAAATATCTTTTTCAAAGTTAAAATAGAAAAAATTTGAACAAAAAAATAAATCTTCCCATTTTCCTCATTAAACATTATGTCCATGAGAAATTCAAAGTGTGGATGAGGTGTATTTGTCTTTCAATTTAACAATCAGGTAATTCGATTGTCCACCTTGAAAGCAAGCTTTCGAGGAATATTAGAACAACATCGTACATCCACACTTGAATAGCAAGTGACATTCCTTGGAGAAAATAAAATTTTTCTTTTGCTTTCAACTTTTTATTTAAACTTTTAGCCAAATCTTCAAAATATACAGTTCCCCACGAATAATTCTTATAGCGATCACTCTCAATCAAGTCGAAACGGAGGCCTAGTATAATAATTGTATCAATATTCAATAACATAAAAGCGTGTATAAAATACAGAATAGCAAACTTCAACGTATCTTTATCGTTGCCCTTTTCCCATATTGTGTCCGAGACAACTGCAAGCAATTCTCGTTTCTGTATACAATTGGCACCATCAAAATATTGCTCAAGTATTTTGTTTGGTACCTCCTCATTAAAAATAAAGTCTTCCATGTTGGCAACACAATTCAAATTAGTAATAATGGCAAACTCCTCAGAGTTAAATGTAGAATTGTGTCATTTGCCCTAACGATTATTGCACTTGTAGAACTTTCCTTAGTCTCAAGTAACATATTACATCTGTCTAATTGCGCTTGAACTTCACATTTTTTTTCTTCATGTAGATACCAAAAGAATTCTTATAATTTTTTTCTGTACTGCTCCTTCGATAACATTGTCTTAATACGTTCCTCAATATCATTGACTGTGTGATATCCGATCTGTGGTGTAAATTTTAAAAATACTCTTGCCATTAATATATAATCACGTGGCACCTATACAACAAAAAAAACATATATCTATATTACAAATACATTTTAGAAAAAAATACAAAATCCATAGTCTGCATATTTTTTTTACAGAATACATTTTACAGTACAAAATATACATATATCTCTGCATACGTATTTACAGAATACATACTGACACATATGTATATTAAATTACAAAAAATACATATATATCTCTATATGTATTTACAAAATATATATCCGACTCATATAAATTAAAAAAAATACACAATACAAATCCTAAACAATAACAAATACAACTATACACATATACATATAAGTAATCAAAAAATACTAATATATATCTCAAACATTACAAAATACAAAAAACATACATATGTTATCTAGGGGTGTTCATGGATCGGTTTGGATCGGTTATTGGTCAAAATCATAACCAAACCAACTTAGTCGGTTTTTAAATTTCTAAAACCAAATCAAACCAAACAAAAAAATAACCGTCGATTTGGTTCTTGTCGGTTTAGTTCGGTTTGGTTCGATTTTTTCGGTTTATAACTTTAACTAATGATAAAAGTTGAAAATTAAAAAAAATCAATCCAATCTAAGGTATGAGATGTTAACTGAGTGTTGTATCTCAATCGTGAAACTAAGATGTCAACTGAGTGTTATACTTCGGAAAAGTTATGAACAACACCATATGAACACTTCTAAAATATATTTTAAAACTACATTTAACAAAATGATATGATAAACCCCCAAAAGGTAACACATAAACTTCTTATTCAACAAGGTTAAAAAAAAAAGTTAAAATTAATGATTGTCTATAGTCAAATGAATCTCAGCTATAAATTTCAATATACAACAAGATGTTATTTTCACAATTAGTATCATTTGTCATTCAAAGTGCGAAATTCACTTAGAATCTCATAAGGTACTATTAACTAGATGAAGAAATGACTTAATGTGTTACGACTAAAGCTAAATCATGATTAAAATATAAAGTGTAACAAATATTTATATTGTATTTATGAATAATACATAAATAATTAAAATATATATATATATATATATATATATATATATATCGGTTTGGTTTGGTTATTTTATCGGTTATTTTAGAGTAAAACCAAACCAAACCAAATTAGTATCGGTTTTTTAAATTCAAAACCAAACCAAAACAAATCTAACCAAATATCGGTTTTTTTAATCGGTTTGGTTTGGATCGCGGTTCGGTTTGATTAAAAACTAAATCATGAACACCCCTAATGTTATCCTCTAAAAGGACATAGAACAGTGTAGACACAAATCCAACACTGTAGAAAAAACACATATGCATATTCATATATATATATATATATATATATATATATATATATAATACAAATACATGCGATGACTCAGAATATATATATGTACAACAAGCTTTGTATATATATACAAATGAAAGCCCATAATCTAATATATACAAATACAAATACCTCTTCGACATTATTTTCTTTCGAATCATATTCAGAAGAATTTTGAACATCAGGATTTGAGTTTTTGTTTGATTCTCTCATTTCTTTTGATTTTTTTTTTCTCAGATCATTGTATTTTTGGGGTTTTAGAGATGAAGGTTTTTTCAATCCTTTTTGTTTCTTAATTTTCGCCATCATCTCCGCATCATTACGATCCTTCGTCCTCACCTCTTAGATGCTTACTGATTTCTTCGACTGTATAGCATAGAAATCACTTTAACAACTTCATCTTGTGTTAGTCCAAGACTAAATGATGGTGGATTATCAGAAACTAGACTGACAAGTGGTATACCTCTATTTGAACATCTATAAGGTGTGTCTTCTGTCATCAGAGCAGACCTCCAAAATCATACAACAAAAAATTCTCAAAATTAAAAAAAAAAAACGCAAGAACAATGTTGAATAAAAAATACAAAATATATAAAATATGAAAGAAATAACATGCAATAACTGTAAATTGATAGTTACATTATTTTATGGAGCACGATCTTTATCTATAATATGAGGAAAAGATAAAAAATTGAAACAAAATTTGAAAAATAGGCGCTATTTGAAAAAAAAAAAATAGAAGGTAAAGTAAGATTGAAAAGAGGTGAAGTGTTAGAGTGAAAATATGAGAAGTTATCAAGAAACACGCGCGTGTGGCGTGTCCCACTACAAAAAATATTATTTTGCTATAAAATATAATTTTGTAAAAATATTACTATTTATCATAATTATGATCTTAAGTTTGTCACGTCCTATATTTATTCCTTTTATTTTCTTGATAATGATAGTCTTAACAGGTTGTGCTAACATAAATTCATAAAATCATACATTATTATCAGAGTATAATAACATTCTGGTCAAATGGACAATGCTACCACCACAACTAAATACACCATTTGATAAAGAACACTAAAATTAAGACTTACTACAACTGTATAACTTCATTTTTTGCTGAGGAAACTCAAGTTTCATCAAAGTTCTATGATCTAAATTACAAAGAAATAATTCGTGATCACTCCACAGGGAAAGCAAAACTTCACACGTAACCACAAGTAACACAACAATATCAGGCTAAAAGCAAACTAAAAGGAACACGCAATATTACAAATAGAAATCACAAAATAGAAAAAAATTCATAGCGAATAATCTCATTTCTCAAACTAGTAATAAAAATTTCCTTGGAAGAACTGATGTCCTTCTCTCAGCCAACCAACATACATATGGTAAAACACAAATGAATTTCTGCAAAGTTGCAATACATAAAATTAAAAGAAGACTTTCTCTCTCTATCTCTAAAATGGCTCCTGATGTACGATAGCTAACGTGCACCTCGGAGGTCTGACCATGGCAAGAGGTCGGGAAAGAGGAAGGGGAAGGGGTCGAACGACAACCAAAACCACTAGTAGCATTTGGAAGCTCAGTAGGGAAGGTAGGAACTCCACAATGGCTCAGTTGAGCCAAAGTGGACAACCAAGTAGGACAGCTGAAATTGATGAGTCTCCAAAGATTATTCGATCGTTGGGAAAGTTAGATCTCACTTCACCCCACCTGAGGGGAAAGAAGGTGGGAACAAGGTCACCCCCAAGGAAATAGTGGCTAGCCCTAAAATTGCAGCACCATCGATAGGGCAACGAGATTCAGAGTCGGCGAAACCTGTTGACAAAGGGAAATAACAGATCTGCTGATAATGGTATGACCCTGACCTATATTCCACCCCAAATCATAGAAGGACATCCTGTGGTTCAATTGGAGAAGGAAGAGGTGGATGAAGAGACTTTAAAATGGAAGAGTGCGCTTATAGCCTATTTTATCGGAGAGGTACCAGGTTATAACACCATGAGAAGGTTCATTCGACAAAATTAGATGGCTACTGAACGTGAACTATATCTCCATGAAGAGGGGTATTATGTGATTAAGTTCCAGACAATAGAGGATCTGAATGAGGTGTTCTATGCTGGACCCTATTCAATTAATAATAGACCGATCTTACTAAAAGCTTGGACGCCGGACTTTGACTTTAATGTGGAATTCCCTACAGAAATTCCACTTTGGGTCAAGTTTCCAAACCTTCGATGTATTACAGGGGTAGCAATTCTTTGAGCCGAATTGTAAGCGCTATCGGAACCCCAATTTTCACTGATGAATGCACTACGTAATAAACACGTATCTCCAATGGGAGAATGCTTATCGAGGTCAACGTTACTAGGACTCTCCCTGAGGACGTGATTGTGATGGATCCTAATGGTCGTCAATTTACCCAAAAGGTGGTGTTTGACTGGAAACCAGAGTTTTGCCAACAATGTCAAGTTGTTGGGCATCAATCTCCACCTCCCCAGCAAAAAGGAAATAATCAGCAACACAAACGTAGAGCACCAAGGCAGGTCACTATGGAGTGGCAGACTAAGGGGGTTGTTGCTCCTGTGGAGCGGAGTAAACCTGGAACTAATGGCAAAATAGGTGAGGGTACCAACAGGCAAATTGACCGTGAGTCTGTTCAGCCAGCTGGTGTGGTGTCTCCTAAGGGTTCATTGGATGTTCAACGTTTGAAAGGAAATCGAGAAGAGGTTGGTACATCTGTGTCAAATACAGGAAAGATTCCCCAAAAATCTGAGTTGAATTTAGCAGATTTCCCTGTTCTCTCCTCACCTGAAAACTCTGGAAATACGAATCAACGACTTTGGAATCATGGGCATCCCAAAACCCCCGATAAGGGGGAGACACTAAATAATCATGATGAATTGGTTAGTGTGGAATGTAAGGGGTATCAGTAAATCGTATAAACAAAAAGAGTTAAGAAGTTACTTCTGAATAAAGAAGATTAGATTTGTTGGGCTAGTAGAAAACAAAATTAAATCTTCTAAAGCTAGAGCAATTCTGGATCATATGGCACATGATTGGGAAATGGAATCTAACTATCAGAAAGCCGTGAATGGAAGTATATGGGTAATGTGGGATCCGAATTGGTTTGAAGTTTCTTTCCATTATGTTGATGCTCAATTCATTCATTGTCATGTGAATGAGCGACAAGGGGATCTTAACTGTTTTGTCACAGTAGTGTATGGATATAATGAGATTGAACACAGACAATCCTCGTGGCAAGAACTCCAACATATTGCAATTGGGATCTCTATTCCGTGGCTAATCATTGGTGATTTTAATGCAATGTTAACTCTACAAGATAGGCCTTTGGGAATCCGATTACTTATGCTGAAACTAGAGCTTATAATGAGTGCATTACAGGGCTTCTTTTAACTGAGTTGCAGTAGAGTGGAGCCTACTATAAGTGGTCCAACAAGCAGATTGGTGTTGATAGAATTTATAGTAGGTTGGATAGGGCGTTTGGGAATCACGAGTGGATGAATCAATGGGGTCATGTGACTACGACATATGGTGTTCCTTTTATTTCAGATCATGCCCTGATGACATTGTCACTAAAACCTATGTCTGAGATTCTAAATGTTCCATTTAGGTTCTTCAATGTCTGGAATGGACACTCAGATTTCCTCTTTATAGTGGAGCGAGCCTGGCAACAGAAGTTGGATAGTGTAGCTATGAAGAATATTTGGCTGAAGCTTAAAGATCTCAAGCCCAAATTGAAAAGCCTAAATAATACAGAGTTCAGAAATATGAGCCAAAAAATTTTCCTAGCCAGATAGGAACTCCAGATAACTCAAGAACAGATTAATACTCAGTGTACTGACCAATTGCTGTAAAAAGAGAAACAACTTCTCGTTAATTTGGAGAAATAGTCACTAGTAGAAGAAAGCACAATAAGGCAGAAAGCTAGAGCTAAATGGATAAAACTTGGTGATGCTAACACCAAGTATTTTTCTTCTATGGTGAAAGATAGAACACAAAAGAAACAAATAATGCATCTATCTTCATTAATTTGCACTGAGCTTGCAATGTCGATAAAGGATGAAATAACTGCTTTTTACAAATCTCTTATGGGTTCAGCTGCCTCTTTTTTAGCTACAGTACATAAAAGCACCATGAAAAGAGGTCCTACTCTCTCTCAGCAGCAAAGGAAAGACTTGTGTTCCATTGTAATCGATCAGGAGGTCTGGAATGGACTACAAGCTATAGATGAGGAAAAAACACCAGGTATTAATGGGTTTAACTCTCACTTTTTAAAAAAGGCATGTCGTATTCTTAAAGAGGAGGTTATGTTTGTTGTTAAACAATTTTTTGTGACTGGAAAAATGTATGGAGCTATTAATTGTACTATGATCACTCTAGTACCTAAGAAGCCTAATCTAGCAACAGTGAAAGAATTTTGTCCAATTGCATGTTGCACAATGTTATACAAAATCATTGCCAAAATCCTTTCTTCCACAATTCAGAACGTTTTTGCTAGTGTGATATGTGAAGCATAGGCAGGGTTCATTCCGGGTAGGAAAATTGTTGACTATATTATCCTTGCCCATGAGCTTGTGAAAGATTATGGTAGAAAACAGATCTCTCCGAGATGCATGATAAAAATTGACCTCCAAAAGGCCTACGACTCTGTAGAGTGGACGTATTTAAAGCAAATTATGTTGGAACTCAATTTTCCTGATAGATTTACCTCTTGGATTATGACTTATGTTCAAACGGTTAACTACACAGTGATGGTGAATGGCGAAACAACAGAGCCATTTGATACTGCTAAAGGCTTGAGACAAGGTGACCCAATCTCACCTTACCTGTTTGCAATGGCTATGGAGTATCTAAGTAAGAGACTTCATGAACTCAGGGATAATAAGTCTTTCCAGTTCCACCCCAGATATGCTAATTTGGGAGTTACGCATTTGAGCTTTGCAGACGATCTCCTTCTCTTCTCAATAGGAGATCTCCCCTCCATTTCTGCCCTGTAGCAAGCCTTCAAGCAATTTTCAGAAGCCTCCGATCTTCAAGCAAATTTGGAGAAGAGTTCCATGTATTTTGGGGTTGTTACTCAGCAGGCAAAAACTACCAATGTGCAGCAGATTGGTATACCCAATGGTGAACTTCCATTTAAATACCTTGGGGTTCCTCTCTCAACTAGGAAGATATCTTTTATCCAATGGCAGCCTTTGATAGAGAAGATAGTGTCAAGAATTACTTCCTGGACTGCAAAAAAACTATCTTCTGCTGGCCGAACTCAGCTTGTGCAATCTGTGTTATTTGGTGTACAATCATATTGGTCACAGTTATTTCAAATGCCAGTAAAGGTCCTCAAATTGATTAATGCTTATTGTAGAAGCTTTATTTGGTCTAAACTAATACCATTACCAAGAAAGCCCTTGTGGCATGGGAGAGAGTCTTCTTGCCTAGATGTAATGGGGGCCTAAACATCATTAATATCATGTTATGGAACAGAGCTGCCCAGGCAAAAGCTTTTTGGGATTTATCTCACAAAACAGATAGTTTATGGATCAAATGGATCCGTGAGTTCTATCTCAAAGATCAGCAATTTGACACCGTTGAGATCCCTTAGCAAGCTTGCTGGATAATAAGAAAGATATGGGAGGCAAGGCAAGTATGGGCATAAGTCTAGATTTCTCATAGAAGTGGTAGCATTATCGAGGAGATATATTCTCAGCTACTACCTGTACACCCCAGAGTGCCTTGGAAAGGTGTTATATACAAGAATGAAGCCTGACCAAAAACAAAGTTCATTCTATGGCTAAAGTTACAGGGGAAGTTACTAACTACTGATAAGTTGGCCAAATGGGGAATGCCGGTTGATTTGGAATGTGTGCTTTGTCACAAATATCCTGAGTCAAGAGATCACTTATTTCTAAGCTGTGAATTTTCAGCCCTGATATGGACTAGAATTCTTATGTGGATGCATTTACAACAATCAGGTGCTACTACTTAGGAACAGAACTTGGTGTGGATTCTTCAGCAATCTAAAGGTCGAACAGCGCAAGCTCACCTTTTCAGAACAAACTATGCGGACTATGTGTATGCTAAATGTATGGAAAGAAGCCAACGGATGTTTGAAAAGAAAACCAGAGATTGGGGCAGCATCGTAAGGGAGGTAATTTATACGACCTGTAGTAGATTATCTCATAGGGTGCAAAATTTGGTTCATACGTTAGTGTTCTAGCCTAGTACTGGAGACTGCATAGGAAACTAGTAGCCCAGAGTAGGAGTTGGTTTTCTTGCTTTACTTTAGATAGTCAGATGTGTCTAGCTGACTATGGTTAGGTATGATCGCACTTGGTGATTAATAAAACAATTGTTAGTTACTAAAAAAAAAGTTGCAATACATAGTTGAGATGGAAACAGACAACAAATCACAAGTATAGCACAATAGCAACACAATAAGGTGACTTTTAAGGTGACTTTTGAAGAGATATAGGTAAAGCTGGTTTACCATCAAAAAAATAAAAGAAACATGATTTTTATAGATTATTACCACTAGTTGAGTGACATTCTAAGTTATTATTTAGAGAAAATTCACTTTCACTCGTATAACTTCAAATTTTGTCGAGTAATTATATTTTCAAACATAATTTCAAGTTTCAAAAATCACAACTTCAAAACACTAAATTTTCAACTTTAAATCTATGACCAAATAGCTGTTTACGGGTGATACAAGTCAAATGACTGTCTTATCTTTTGATGACATCTTTAGAGTCCAACACCTAGAAAATCAAGACGTGATCACCTCAAGGACACAGGGGCATGCATGGAGGACCCATTTTGAGTATAAACAAGGCCATGAGTGGAAGATTGCTTGGAGCATTGAAGACTTGAGGACTCATGGATTTGGATAACACTTAAAGGCTCACGGTTTGGCCACCTCATTAAGGGCATTTTGGTCACTTTACTTGGCCAAAATGCACTCCATGGCCACTCCGCCCATTAAGGGTATTGTTGTCATTTTTGTCTTGTCTTGTAATAATATAAGTAGAACATTTTAGGTCTTTTCTCATTAGTTTATGAATGATGAAATATTGAAACATTGAAAGTTCTCTCTTTGATAGAAGAACACCTTAGTTTAGTCTTAGTTAGGGCTTTGAATAGCCATTATAATTTAGGGCTTGGAAAAGCTATTATATTGACCTTTGCTTGGAAATGGTGGATCTTGAGGTGTGTTGGTTCCCTTGGCGGTCATCGTAAGAGTGTGGTGTTGATTATTACATTTATTAGGGGTTAGAGTGTTGAAATACACTTGATTCTTAATCTTGCAATAATCTTTGTCTCACTATCTATCTTTTTTATTCTTGCAAACTTGTTGTGTTGTTCTTGCTCTCTACTCTCGGTTTGTGTTTGTTCTTGTTGGATGAAATTGTTGCCTTCTTGTTCTTCATTTTATGTGTTGTTAAGCTAGTTTGGGTTGGTTGAAATAGGTGTCAAACACCTTGCTATCTTCTCATTCTAGTGTTGTGTTGTGAATCCGAGAGAGGTCTACAATAGGTTCAAGGATCTTAGTGATTTGTGGACTATTTTGAAGTGTGTTTGTGAACTGTTTTGAGTCACTTCGTGAATTCCTTGTTTTTCTTGTATCAACGGGCATATGAAAAATTGATTGTGAAAAATGAAAGAGATTACATAAATCAATTATAATAAACTCTCTAAGAAAAAATTCTTATAAATGTTAGAACCTCAAGATATACTTTTGAAACTACATTTCTACATTAATATTGGATGAGTTAGTATCTAACTCAACTTGATTGGGTTATTCTGCATTTCAACTTTTTGACTTAAAAAATTTTACTCTCAAATTTTGACATACATTTCCATAAAGTACAATCAACCGCGGAACATAATCCATAAACTACAACTAGGGGTGGCAAATCAGCGGTTTGAGTAGAATTTGGGCGGATCAAAATAGATTAAAGCAATAAATGAAGGATAAATTACACAAATCTCAAATTTAAGAGATTATATTACCTAATATTCTTTAATTTTTTAAAGTTTACATAAAATCCTGATTTTCAACTTTACTCTTGATACATATCAACAAAACTCACATCCTATTTTTACTACACCATTAACTCATTCAAGCTATTTTTAAAAAAAAATATTTCTTTCCCTAAAATATCTTCCTAATTATCAACAATTAAACGATCTTCCTTCCTAATTTTTTCTCCTCCATTAACGCTTAAATCATATTCCTTCCTGATTTTTTCTCCTCCATTAACACATGCAACTATTGTTTCCTCTCCTAAAATCTCTCTCATTTTTTTTTTTTTAAAATTGATTGATACATATATAAATTTATTAATTATTCATACATATTTATAATTTAGTGGTGATTCATATGAATGATAAATATGATATCATTATATGGGTATTATGGTGATTCATACGATAGATATAGTTTGTATGATTTTAACAGGTGATACATATGATATTAATGGGTGATACATATTTTATTATGGTGATTCATATGGTAGATACAGTTATTTATTTCAATTATTGAGTGATTCATATGATATTAATGGTTGATATATATGGTATTTGTTAGGGTTTTTGTCCTGATTTTCTTACTATATTTACGTTTTATTTTTTCTTAAAAGGAAAATAAAAGTTATCATAATTACTTTTACTTTTAGTGAAAGAAAAAAATATAATTTTTTTTCATATTTGGCTAACCTCTTTCTTGGAGGAAAGGTTTTGGACATCTATAAATAGAAGACTCTCTTCTCATACCATAACACAATAGCATCCACAATGTTGTCTTTAAAGAGTCTTTGTTTAGGGGGGATTTCTCCAATAAGTTTTAGGATTTCAATTTTATTTTTAATATGTAGGCCGTTTGGCCTAACCATATCCAATAATATATTTTTAGTTTAATTTTTCATGTGTCGTCTGATTTATCATCTTATGGCTTGCAAACTAAAAGCTTCCGCATGACGCCCTCTCGATTTCGAACCCAACAAGTGGTATCAAAGCTTATGGTTCAATGGTCCAATGGTGTGGTGAGACGAGATTAAACAGGTTCAAAGCGGTTTCAAATCAAGCTGCGACCAATTTGATGATAATGAAGATATATGTTCAAAAGCTACATGTGGAGATAATTGTCAATCATATTTTCAACAATCCTGTTGTCACATATTTAAAAATAAAGCTCACTTTTAACCCTGCAAAAGGGCTCCAATATTTTTAATCCGAAAAGGGTTAATATATTTTTTAACCCCAAAAGCTCCATTTTTAAACATGTCAAATAACAATGATATATGAAGAATATATAATGAAGAACGAAGATCATGCACAACAAGAAGGAGGATCAAGAATATTTTAAAGAAAATCAAGCCAAAAAGGGGAGATTTGTTAAGGTTTTTGCCCTGATTTTCTTACTATATTTAAGTTTTATTTTTTTTAGAAGGAAAATAAAAGTTACCATAATTACTTTTACTTTTCCTGAAAGAAAAAAATATAATTTTTTTTCATATTTGGCTAACCTCTTTCTTGGAGGAAAGGTTTTGGACATCTATTCCCTTCTCATACCATAACACAATAGCATCCACAATGTAGTCTTTAAAGAGTCTTTGTTTAGGGAGAGATTTCTCCAATAAGTTTTAGGATTTTTAATTTTATTTTTAATATGTAGGCCGTTTGGCCAAACCATATCCAATAATATATTTTTAGTTTAATTTTTCATGTGTCGTCTGATTTATCGTCTTATGGTTTGCAAACTAAAAGCTTCCGCATGACGCCCTCTCGATTTCGAACCCAACAGTATTATAGTAATTCATATGGTAGATACAATTATTTTTTTCAATTATTGGGTGATTCATATATTATTAATGAGTGATACATTTTGTTCACACTTTATCTAATAACGGAGCAGCCATCCCCAAAAAACCACCGCATCAGCATCATCAATTAATGGATGATGTATTATAACACACAACGATACTAATCTATGCTATTAACTGGGTTAACCCAGAGTCCTGATTTTAATACTAGTATTAGCTAAAAGCCATTGTATACTTATAATGTTGAGTTTAATGCTAGAACTTTTAGTGAATTTAGAAAGGAGGCATTGCAAGAGCAATTATGAAATTGAGGGGCTTGACATCTGATTTTGGTGCTGGTGTGACAAATCCGAGCTTTTGACCTCAGCCATTTCACGGCGTCCATGTCCCTCTTTCTTTGCACATAGCAGGTACTGGATGTTACCATACCAAGCGACGTCGTAATTGAAGTCGCCGTCCCCAGCGGCGGACGGAGGAAGAGAGAAAGTAGAGCTAGACGCCATGGAAGCTGGGTCAGCAGAGAAAGTGGATGGGATCATATTGGATTGAATTAAGATTGACAGAAATTAGGGTATTGAAATTTTTTTTTTGAATTTGATTAATTTATTGTGTAACTAATTATGCGTGATTTCCATAGAATAAAAGAGAATCTGTTATTTTCTTAAATAAATATCTTGTCAGTTTCAAATATATCACTTTTTTATATGTATCACCATATAACATATGTATCACCATTTCAAAAAATCGGGATAAAATGTAATTAACAAAATAATCAAGATTTTGTGTAATATCACTTAAAGATTCAAGGATTTATGTAAGTTACCCATAAATAAATCATTGTTCAACCCGCCTAAAATTTAGATGGGCTAAGCCAGGCTAAACAATGGGTTATAGCCCAACCAATCTAACTTAACCCATCATTGAACAATTTACCATTCTAGTGAAAATTTAGTTTGGAATGATATTTTTTAATTTTCTTTTTATACTTATATTTGTATTGTTATTATTATTGTTTTCAAGTAAAAATAAAATATGAAAACTAAAAAAATATAATAAAAATATTTGTATATATATTTAACACAAAACAATGATAACAAATAGGATAAGAGACGTGGAAAAAGAAAAAAAATATGATTTTTTTATAAAATAAATTTTAAATATTTAATTTTTTGGTTGGGGTTGGGGAGGTGAGGGTAAGAGTAAGGGGGGCTAAGAAAAGAGTTTTGAATTTTGTCTAAAATAAAAATTAAAGAAAGATAGTTTTTAGTTAGGGCGCTGGGGTTGGGTCTGGGTAGGGATGGGGGAGGGGATATTTTTTTGTAAAAAATAATTAAGAAAAATTTAATCTTTTAGGGGGTAGGGGGCTGGTAGGTGGTCATGTTTAGGGAGGTGGTGATCGGGGTAAGGGGTGGTGTAAACATTTATTTTTAATAAAAATTTATTTTTTTTTTGGGGGGGGAGGGCTGGTAGGGGTCGGAGTAAGGAGGTGGGGTTGGGGTAGCACGATGGTGTAAGAAATTTTTTTAAGAATATAAATTAAAAAATAATTTTTTAGGTGGGGGAGCTGGGGTTGGTTGGGGTAGGGGGAGCTGGCTAGGAAAAAATTGATTTTTTTTTAAAAAAATAAATTTTAGAAAATATTTAAAAAAATTTGGTGGGGTATGGGTAGGGGTGTACATAAGTCGGGTTGGTTTGTTTTTTATTAAAAGAAAAATCAAACCAATCATGTTGGTTTATTAAAACTATAAACCAAATCAAACCAACATAAAATTGATTTTTTCGCTTTAGGTTTTAGTCGGTTCTTTCATTTTTTTTATTTTTTTTAATAATTTTTAGTTTTTACAATTATATTGTGATTGAAGACTAGATCAGATATGTTTTCACTCACGTGATAATGAAAAGCCACAATTATGAAAAAATGAGGAGCGAAACACTCTCTTGAAACAAAAAAGTAAGATGAAAAGTGAAAAGTTTAGGTTTTAAGTTTATATTGGGTTTTGGCTCATTTAATTAGCAATTAATGAACAACTATTACAACTTAAAGGCACAAATCTAAATATATATCTACATCTACATTCAAAATATTGAAAATTACTAAAACTAGTTGAAAAAGTATTTAAAAAGTAGATTATAATTAATATTTTATGTATAAAAAGTTACAATATATATATATATATATATAAAATGAGGTCCACGTCAATGGTGCCACATCAGTTAAAAAGGGTGATAAAAATATGCTAAAATTGAGTTCAAGAGGGATAATAGGACGTGAAGTTGAAGTATGTCGTAGCAAATTTCGTAATAGTTCAGGGGGTACTAAATGCTTTCAAAATCAATAAAAGAGCAGATCAAAATAAAGGCCCAAATCTAAATATATACCTACATCTACTTTCAAAATATTAAAAATTACTAAAACTAGTTGAAAAAGTATTTAAAAAGTAGATTATAATTAATATTTGATGTATAAAAAGTTACAATTATATATATATATATTATATCGGTTTGATTCGGGTTTGGTTTGACTCTTTCTTGGTTAACACCAAATCAAATCAAGAATGATCATTTTTCTTTCTAACGCCAAACCAAATCATAAGTCGATTTTTTTTTTTCGGTTTGATTTGGTTCGTCAATTTGGTTTGACTTGACAGTTTGGTTTGTACATCCCTAGGTAGGGTTAGGAGGATGGTGTAAGAAAAAAATTATTTTTGTTCATTCCAAAAACTATTTATTACTCTAATTATTTCAAGACAAAAAAAAGAATATAATTGAAGCAACTAAAAAATTAAAAGTATTAAAAGTGAAATTATAAATATTAGGATTAAACATCTTTATGGGTCAAAGTTGGACATCATCATGAGAGATAAGCATCTAGTACCCCCTTGAACTATGGTAAAAGATGCTACGACACATTCCAACTTCAGAGGGAGGGGGGTCCTATTACCACCCCCTCTAAACTCAATTTTAGTATATTTTTGTCACTCTTTTGTGCTGACGTGAAACCTTTATAACACAAAAAATGAGGTCCACGTCAATGGTGCCACGTCAGCTAAAAAGGGTGATAAAAGGATGCTAAAATTGAGTTCAAGAGGGGTAATAGGACATGAAGTTGAAGTATGTCGTAGCAAATTTCGTAATAGTTTAGGGGGTACTAAATGCTTTACTCTCATCTTGAGCCCATTTGGGTTGATGATTAATGACAGGTTCGCTTGGGCTAACCCAAATCAGTCATCCTCTCTAGCCCAACCCATTAAAACATGGGCAGGTTAGGCGGGCTAAATGGGTTTGGGCTAGTTTTGCCACCCCTAACACTTTGTTTGGATGGTGGTTTGTCATGATTTCATAACGTACGATATTGTATGGTATGATATTGTACTGTACAGTATAGCAGAATGCGATGTTTGGATTGACTGTATCGTTCACTGCTGTTTAATAATTCTTTCATTGTTTGGTTTGACAGTATGATACTGTATTATAACTGGTAAGTTTATTAAAATATCTTTAATTGTTATAAATGTTAAATTTATCAATAATTGTTAATAAAATAATTTTCTTACTATTAATTTGTCATAAATTATGTCATACAAATATATATTAAGTTGTAGAATTCATGTAAATTCTAACAAAATCAATAAAAGAGCAGATCAAAATAAATATAACCGGATTCTTTTTTGTAATAACAATTTTTTTTTGGTATTTGAGATGTGACACCAACGACAAGAATAATGTTTGAATGCATTTTTGGTGTATGTTACGGGTGTGTACGGTATGAAATCGAAAAAAATATTTTCTAAGAAAATAAATTATTTCTTATTTATTTTCTTGTGTTCATTACGCAAATTGAAAAATATTTTCTAAAATCATTTGTATATTTAGCATAAAATAATGAAAATGAATATGATAAAGGGAGCAAGGTAAGAAAAAAATTTGAATTCTTTTAAAACATATTAGGGGGTAGGGTAGTGGAGTAGGGGGTCGGGGTAGGGGGTGTAGTAAGAAAAAATGTTTCAATTTTATTTTTTTTTAAATAATTTTTTAGGGAGGGGGGGGGGGGGGAGAGCTGGTAGGGGGGGGTTGGTGTATATAAATTTTCTTTTAAGATTTTAAAAATAAAAAAGAAATTGGTGGAGAAAGGGGACTAGTAGGGGGGGGGGGGGGGGGGGGGGGGGGAGGGAGAAGTTAGAAAAAGTTTTCGATTTTTTTTTAAAAAAAGTCGGGGTGGGGGTTTGACAGGAGGTGGGATCGAATCGATGTATAAGTAAAAAGATTGAAATTTTTTGAAAATAAAAATTAAAACAAAGTTGTGTATGGGGTGGGGGGGGGGGGGGGGATGGGGGGCTTGATAGAGTAGGAGGTGGAGTTATAAGGTGAAGGGCAAAATATGATTATTATTAATAGAGCTGTCAATACGGATCGGTTCAACCCATTTGGGCTAGCTCACATGGGCTTTGAGTTTGATGGGCCGAAAAACACCCAAGTCCACATCATTAGTCTGTGGGCTGCGGGCTAGCCCACTTTTTAAAAAA
The DNA here is from genome assembly GCF_002878395.1 of Capsicum annuum. Classification (NCBI taxonomy): domain Eukaryota; kingdom Viridiplantae; phylum Streptophyta; class Magnoliopsida; order Solanales; family Solanaceae; genus Capsicum; species Capsicum annuum. The sequence goes on along the minus strand of NC_061122.1, from coordinate 16,589,044 downwards.
TAATATTTTATAATTTAATTTTAGAACGTTAATAAACATAAATATTATTAGACAATATTGCAAAGTGTTAATACTTGTTAATCAAGTCTCCAACACCCCAAAAAATACTCCTAATAGCGAAATTAAATAACTTTTGACATGATATCCTTCAAACCAAATAAAAATACTAATAAACAATCTAAATAGTTGCATGTATTTGACTTACGGGCTAGCCTAACCCACATTGATCAAGCCCCACGGGCCATGGGCTTATCCGGTCCGGGCTAAAAGCCTCTGTTCTTAAATGAGCTACAAAAATTGAACCCAAACTCCATCAAATTACCGGCCAGGTCAGGCCGGCCCAACGAGCCTGACCCATATTGACGGCTCTAATTATTAAGGGCATAATTGAAAAAAAAAATAAACAAATCATGGGATATCACCAAATCGGTGGTTACATAAAGTGAGAATTTTAATGATAAACCATACTATATCATACATTTAAAGAAACAATTAAAATAAACATAGTTCTCGTATTAACCATACCATAGGAAACCAACATCCAAACAATGTAAGTACAACTATACATGCCAACATTCTACATGCAAACCTTGACATTACTAAATACACCACTCGATAACTTTCTTTAGGAAAAATACACTAAAAGTAGAAAGATTAATAATAATAAGAATAGGGGAATTATGCTATTGCCAGGAAACTCTTTGTATAAGGCATACAAGTATAACAAAACATTTTGTTTCGCGGCAATTCGATTTTCTTCACAGTTCTATAATCTAAATTATAAAGAAATAACTCTTGATCAATTTGGAATTGAAGCAAAAGTTCACCTTCATGGATGCACAAAAGCTTTATCCACCCATCAGTGTCGCCATTACCACGTAGAATGCCCATGAGACGCGAACTAAAAGGGAAAATTCTCTCATTTAAGAGATCAATCTTGTACCTCTTGATCCATATCTGCGCCTCATAGTCCTCCAAGATCCATATATCCACTGTATACGTACGGAAAAGCAAGTTAGAGAAACACAACCGATCATCCTTCACCGAAAGCATCATAGTTTGATGCGCTTGCTTTGAGTTACACACAGTACTACTTCCCGGATGAGGCATAGCAGAGAATTCTTCCTTATCCATTCTGAAAACCATGATTCCATTTTCACAAGGAGCTATATCTTTTCTTTCTAAATCATGGTGCGTGATCCAATGCAATGCTCCATTAACAACTGCTGGATTGTCACCACCTGATACAAAGTTGAAAGGGGTGGACGAACGGATTTTCCTCCACTTCTGAGTCTTGAAAATATATACCAAATACTGACAAGAACTGCCTCGTACTTGCACGTAAAGAATTCTGAATTGTCTTGTGCAGGGACAAAAATACAGAGCTCTTATGTAGCCGGGGTGAAGTGTATGTCGAATAGTTACTTGCTCTTGTGTTATTGGGTTGACAACATAATAAGGAGATTGCCTCCTTCTGGAAGTACACAGAAGAACTCCTTGACAAGAGTATGAAAGATTAACAATAACGTCTTTCCAGTGCTTATTAATCATAAGTTCAGATCTGAGATGAAATTTCTCGAAGGCGGCCTTCTTCCACCACTTCTTGTTTTCACCAAAAACATAAAGACCAGCGCTGTCGTCTGCAAAATCATCACGTATGAGAAGCGTGGGTGTACTAGCTCTACAGAGATCATGTAAGGTGGTAAAACAATCGTGTGAGGAAACCAACGCTCTCCAATGCCTACAAACCCATCGACATCTAAGAAAAGTATGTGGTGGAAGTCTACTCAGAATATCAACGACGAGACAATCGGGCAAACATTCAAAAGTACTGTCAGCTGCATCATCATTAACTTTACATATTGTTTGAAGTAATGAACCCAACAGTTCTGTGGTCCATGTGAAGCATTCAAGTGCCATCACCTATAGGATAAAGCACAAAACAAGAAAACCTACAATTGTTTGATATGACAACAAAAATTGTTTGACATGACAACAAAAAATGTCATGACAACAAAAAATGTACTGACTGATCAAAAGAAAATATTACTATAACTTTTATACAGTGATCCTCCCAAAAATTTCAGTCTAAGGAAGTTGTGGAGGACACGAATTAAGGTAGAATGTTAGTAGGCCGTAAAGCATTGTCTCACTCATTTTTCCATACTAGAAGTCGTAGTTTTTTCTCCTATAGTTGCTTGTCCATCGATTTGTGTTACTATCTACTGTTGTTTGTACTTTGATTATCGCACTTATTTGGTGTAGCTGATGTTCCTTCGTTTCAGAGTGTTTTGCCATGCTTTCTATGATATTTTCCATGATCCCTTCACTTTAGTTATTTCTTGATTGTTCTACTTTGATATTGCTTTTCCTTTAGCCGGCTATTAAAAGCAACCTATCTACCTCCCTCCCAAGTAGTGATAAAGTCTGCCTACGCTCTATCTTCTCTAAACCCCTCTAGTGGGGATTACAATGGGTGTGGTGTCGTTGTATCCTCCAAGATTTCGAGACAGGGGTATAACCATATAAGAATGAGTTAAGAAGCTTAAATCATAACATATGAACAATGGCCGCACCTAAGGGTGTCGCCTATGTGCTGGTGAGAAGTTGTAGGTATCAGAATGCGCTGGTCCGGATACTATTGTTATCAACAAGAAAAATATTTGTTAGATTGGTAGATGTTTGATCACGTGAAAGGGAAATTGTAATATCAACAACATACCCACCCTAATCCCACAGAATAGGGTCAGGGAGGTTAAAGTGTGGAAAACCTTACCCTACTCTTTTCAAGTCGATATTAATTGCTATGTTTTATCAAGGGTCAATTTGTAAGAACATGACTAATTTATTTGTGAACAGAAAGCATTGCGTAAATTAAAGGGAACTTACAGTTTGTTGAACGGAATTGCAGATCTGAATTCTGAACTATTCAACTATGCTCCAATTTTGCCTTTGTTTCAGTTTATCTAAGGGATATTTTCTACATAGCGTAATCAATTAATGTCCTTTTCCAATAGGATATACATTGTACAAAAGTTGAAATTACGTTTTAACTCCCTAATCTAAAACGACATAGTTTTGAAAATAACAAAAATATTTGGTCCAATATAATCTATTTAAAGAAAATAAATCAAATCAAATTAAAAAAACTTTTATGACCATAAGTATCTAATTTTTCTAAGGAGATAATAATTTATATTAGGGGTGTACAAACCGAACTGTTAAGTCAAACCAAACCGATGAATCAAACCAAACCGAGGAAAAAAATCGACTTATGGTTTGGTTTGATTGGTTTGGTGTTCAAAAAAAAAACCGATCATTCTTGGTTTTGTTTGGTATTAGCAAAAATAAAATCAAATCGAACCGACATACTACATATATAATTTCAATTTTTTATACGTAAAAAAATATTACTTATAATCTACTTTCTAATTACTTTTATAATATTTTTATATTCAGAAAATAGATATATATTCTTGGGCCTTTAGTTATAATATTTAGGAAAAAGGACATGAACTGACCATTTTAAAAAAAAATGACCCACACTATAAAAATATGAACAATTGAAGCCAGTCGGCCCAATTTATTTCCCTTTTTTAGCCACTTGGCCCAAAACCACTCCCCTTACACAATTAAGGAAATTAAATATTCTATTACTCTTAAATCACTTTTCTTTTCTAAATATACTTTATCAAATCTTCTTTTTTTCTCCTCTATTATGCATCGATCAATCTACTGTATTTTATGATCAATATCAAAAATTGATTTGTTATTTCTTGCATTGGAGCATTGAAAACTATGGATATGAAGCAAAAATAGAAAATAAAGGAAAGTTAAAATTAACGGGTAAAGCGGTCAATTTTGACCTCAAATTTATTATTAATGATGATTATTTTACAGAATCATTACATACAGGCTTGTACTTGAAGTAATGTCATAGTTCTTTAAACTTGAAGAAGAAAAAAATAAAATAATGAGGTCTCAAGGTAAGAGAAAAGTCATGCTTTGGTCCATGTTTTTTTCAGAGGCTGATTCAATCATGGTGAGTCGGAGATGTTCTTCTTAGAGGCTGACTCAATCACGGTGAGTCGGAGATGTTTTGATGCATGTAAAGATAAAAAAAAAAAGAATATGTCAATAGATACTCTTTTATACCAGATTGATACACATTTTTTAAAAGAGAGAAGGGGAACCTTTGCATGCATATACAGTCTCTATACGCAATTGATACTCTTTTATACCATTTGGATATACTTTTATACCACATTGATACACTTTTTTTAAAAAAAAGAAGGGGAACCTATGGATGCATATACAGTCTTTATACCCATTTAATACATTTTTATGTCACATTGATACACTTTTATACTACATTGATATACTTTTTAAAAAAGGGAGAGAGAATTTTTTGCATGCACATGTAATCCCTATACTCAGTTGATACTCTTTTATACCACATTGATACACTTAAATTCAACATCAGATATCCATTGACCTCTGTATTTTATCATTATTGAAACTAAAACTGAAGTTGAAGCCATTATTTTGTATCAATTTTGAGCAAATTTACAATGGGAAAAAAATTATAGGAAGTTAATTGAATGCAGATTTTTGGAGATTCTATACAAAATTTATGAAATAAGAAAGATTAATTGAAGTATCGAAAAAGGTAAAGGAATGGAGGTTTGGGAGTTTGAATGGAAAGGAAATTGTGAATGAAAAGGAAAGAAAGAAAGAGAAAGTTACTTTAACGACATTTTTGATTATGTTTAAGCGTATGACAATGAAGGTTAGCTAGTGAAATTAGTTTGTGGCTATTTATAGGGTATTTAATTTTGAGTGCTACTTTTATGATATTATTTTAGTTTTAGGTGTTATTGCTGTTCTTTTTCCTAATATTTATCCATTAGTAACAGATTAATACAAAACTCAATATTAATATAAAAACCTATAACTCTTCAATTGCTTCACTTTACATTTTACTTTTCAAGTTTTCAGAGAGTTCTCATTATTTTCTCATCTTACTTTCATCTTACTTTTTTCATTCTCCTCATTCGTCAAGTTTTGATTTAGGTTTGTTTATCTTCTTTCTCTTTTTTTCTTGTGGAATTATGTTATAGTTAATTGTTTTCTGGAGTTAAATTTTTAATAAGTTGTCTCCAATTCTTCATTCTTCTTTATGTTCACATTTTATGTGAAGGAAACTTTTAGACAAGCTATTGTGACTAGTGACTTACGAATTGAACCACTGAGTATCCACATAATATTACTTTGAGAGATAGTAGTTTAAACGTCTTAGTAATTTGCCAACTTAATTTTAGTTGGAACTACTCTATGACCATTGTTTTTTTTTTCTTTTTTAATCTTTTTAGTGAAAACATTTAATTTTTTCTTCAATCACATTATAATTGTAAAAAAACTCAGAAAAAAATTAAAAAAAAACAATTAAAATCGAAATATAAAAAACGATTGTATATTGGTTTGATTTGGTTTATAGATTTAGAACACCGACATTGTTGGTTTGGTTATATTTTAATGAAAAACCGAACCAACCTAACCTATGTACACCCCTAATTTATATATTTGTCCTCGCTATTTATGAAAAAGTATCAGCATAATTAAGCCTTTACCAAGTTGATAAACACAATTTGTTTGGTCATAAATTAGCAGTAATAATCACACTTTTATTTAGTTAAATAAGATAGTCTTCGACAGGTTGGATTAAGATAAAATTCAAATTGGAACCATACATTAGCACAAAGCATAATCAACAGCGGATCCAACATGCAATGGACAAAATACAAACTTAGACATATAATGCTACCAACACAACAAGGTTCACCCCGCACCCCGGGGGGATTGATGAGTTGAGACTTCTTTCCTCTTAGGCCCAATATAATTTATAAGGCCACTAAGATCAGAAAGGAGATTGGATTCTCCCTAAAAAAACTACCATTTGATCACTAAAAGAAATACTAAAATAAGAAATATAAGAACAGGGGAGTTGGGCTATTGCCAGGAAACTCATAATATAAGGCATACAAGTATAAGTACGTCATTTTCTGTCATGGCAACTCAGTTTTCTTCACAATGTTATGACCTAAAATATTTTTTTACAAAAATAACTCATTATCAGTCCGCAAGTGAATCAATAAGTTCACGCGTAACCACAAGTAACATAGAAAATCAGGTCCAAGACTAAAGCAAACTAAAAGAAACAAGCACTACTACAAATCAAGGGTCACTCAAACGTAAGTTATTGCAACACTTCTCAATAATTACTAGACTAAAGAAAAAATTGCAAGATATAGCAACTTTTAAAAAAATTATTTTTTGAAAAATATTAAAAAATGTTTTTTTATATTTAATATTCAAATATATCCGTATTTATACCATTTAATAGTTATCACTCTTCATTAAACCTTTTTGATAATTATGACAAGTGTTATTGTTGGTATCAATAATTTTTTTTTTTTTTTAAATTTTATTGATTAAGTTTCAAAATTTGTTCTCAAATTAAGGAATCAAATATGATAAATATATTTATTTTTTCACATTTATACATGGTATTTGACTCTTTTTTCACTTTATTAATTAACTTAGTAGTCCAATGCTTACAAAATTTTCAATGTAACTTTACTGATAAAAAAATTTTCAACCATTAATTTATCTTCTATTCCATAAACTATTTTTCTTCTTTCTCTTTTTTTTTCTGTTTTTTTCATATTCATGCGTATGAAGTTGGGTTTTCCAACATTCATTCTTCTTTCGAATTTAAAGTTTCTTTAATTTAGTGTTGTTTTTCTTCTTTTTTTCTGTAGTCATATCTGAATATTTTAATAATGGATACTTTATATTTAAAAACATCTTTTTAAGTTGTTAGTTATTGTTTATGTTTTGTTACTCTTGTATATTTATTTTGCCACATTAACAAATTTATAGATTAATTTTTTGATTCAAGTTTCATTAACACATAATATATGATTTATCATGCAATTTGCATACAATAAATCAGAATATACTTTGTGTTGAATTTGCATACATATTTTACTGTTTACTATATTCAATTATACCCATAATAATGTACCTACTCATATATATTATTAGTCATCACTGTCTATACATTATTTAAATTATGTTTCATCTTAGAGTAGTTAATCTATTGTAAACTAAAGTCATTGCAATGAAAGAACAAACAACACTATGAAATGTATAAACGGAGTATTGAAAATGATGAAACAACAACAACAACAACATTAACATGTACATTAATGCTAGTAAAATACTTTGATTACAAAGACAACAACATCATAAATAATAAACAATTTTCATCAACATTGGCGGACAAACAAGAGTAGTGATTGGTATCAAAATTTCTGATTTCCTTCATTAAATAACTGATTTTTAAAACAAACAATTGCTCCGTCATTAGGCTCTATTGGCTCAATAGATATATACTTAGTTATTACGTACGACATATATTTTACAAAGAAATCAGCTATTTTCTTTTTTTGATCTAGATAGACCTTCACACTTATATCATTGTGTATGACCATTGGCGGGCATCTATCAGTAATTATGTACTTTATGTCAAAGTGATTTGAAGTTATTTCTATCCCCAACTGAACTGCAATTGCCTCAACTAACCCTTTATATTTTGTAGTTGTATCATACATAATCCTGTCTACACCAAAGTCTTTTTGTCTCCCTATTGCAACAACAAATATAATATAATTAGTTATTATATCATGCATCCCAAAATCATACACTATTACTTAAAAAGTTGCTGCTCCATGTGACTTTCATCATCATATTATAGAAACTAAATATAAAAAAAAAACTATTATTATTTTCTCTCTAATTGATTTTACATAATAAAAAAATAAATATTGAATTCTTAAAAAACGATTGAATGCAAAATACCAAATTGCTAAATAAGATAACATACCCGAACCATAACAATTCATATTTGTATATCTCGTTTTTAACTTTTTGCAGATTATGAAACTTAATTTTTCAATAAAAATACTCAAATATGGATGGAGTAAAACGTCGCATTAAACACAAAAACTTATGAAAGATTTTGATTGAAATAATAGGTTATTGAAGAAAACAAAAAAAATTGTTAAACAAATTTTGAATTCCGTCTACACCAAAAGTCTCTTGGTCTCCCTGTTACAACATCAAAGATTGTATAAGTTTTTGAGTATGTCATGCAACCCACAAACATACATGTTGCGATCAAAAGTTACTGTTTCAAGAGACTTTCTTCATTATATTATAGAAATTTCAACATTTTAACATCACATAGTTGAAGAAATATTAGAAAAAATAGTTTTATTATTTTATCCCTAAATGATTTTAAAAAATAATGAATTCTTTAAATATGATTGAATGCAAAATATCAAATTGCTAAGCAATTTAACATACCTGAGGCATCTCACCCCTCCATGATATATCGTGATTGAATGCAAATTATCACAATTCATATTTGTATGTCTCATTTTTTAATTTTTTGCAGATTAGTGAACATTTTAAAAAAAAAAAAAATACTCAAACATTACATTAAACAACAACTCATGAAAGATTTTACTGAATCAATATATTCTTGTAGAAAGAAAAAAACGAATGTGTATGAACATGGAAAAGAAATCGGTGTGTTTAAAAAATAAGAATAAATAGTTAAAGAGAATGATTGATATCTATTAGTAATTGTTAACTATATTTAAGAAAGGAATATTCTTTTTAAGATAAAAATGGTTAGAGAGAATTGGGAAGTGGGATTGATATCAATTATTAAGGTTAACTATATTTAAGAAAGAAATATTGTAGATTAGTTATATTAAATCTATATTTTTCTTTTCTGTAATTATTTTGATATGCTTTGTTAGAAAAATGATATATATATATATATATATATATATATATATATATATATTTTGTAAAATGAAATTTGCTATAACTTGAAAACTAAAAGAGTTGCTATAACTTGTAATAAACAATCTAATAAGTTTATTTAGTTAAGAAAATGCACAGTTTCCGCCCCTGAACTATAAACAAAATTGCTGAGACACATCCGAACTTAAGGAGGGTCCTATTACCCCCTGTACTAATTAAAATCGTATTTTTGACAACCGTAGTGCCTACGTGGCAAATCAGTAAATCAACACACTGAAGGTCCACGTAGGCACTAAGATTGCCAAAAATGCGATTTTAATTAGTTTAGGGGGTAATAGGACGCTCCTAAATGTTGGGTGTGTCCCAGCAATTTCGTATATAGTTTTGGATGGAAATAGTGCATTTTCTCTTTAGTTAATTTTTCCATTTTATAATTTCAACTTCACTTGAAATAATAATGAAGGTTGAGAAATACATCTAAAAAAATTATTTTAAAAAAAGAAATAATAAAGCATGAAAAAGCTAAAAGCTATCTAGTTTTAATCAGAAATATTTTAGGACACTGGATTAAACAATTCAAGCTTCATATTAATAAATAAAGTTTTAACAACAACATCCAAGTTAATGTATTGCAAATAAATGTCTAACATCTTACTTTCATTAATAATCATATTAATATGTGAAGTTAAAGGTTACGTGTCTTTTGAAAATACTACACCACAAACAACTAATATGCAAGAGCAAAATAAAAAGATAATCTTAAATTATCATAGTATTACTGTATGTATGTGTATATATTTAAGACCTCATATCAAAATTTGGCTTTAAACCACTAATTTTACTAAGACGTCTCTATTACAAACAGATTGTGCAAGTCATAGAACACTGCCCTACCGTACTATCAAATTCATTATATTGACAAAATAGAGAAATATTCATAAAAAAAGACTAATTTTATTTTTCAAACTAATATAAGAATTTTCTTGGGACAACTGATTTCCTTCTCTAAAACTTCGTACTCTGATAGACGAAGACACTATGTTGTGAATATAACTTCAATAAAAATCTCATCAATTAAAAAAAAATAGGAAAATGAGTGAAACATAGCAAATCATTCTTTAATTTAAGTATTCTATAAATCTCAAAGGTGTTTGTCGGAAAGGAGACGTTTCTTGGCAGCAATAATACCAGCAATACGATTATATAACTTGTTATATAACTTCTTTCTACTCTTCTATTGCTACGCTTGCTTTGGAGTTATTGTTGTTGTGAAGTAAAAGAGGTGATTTTTATAGTGTTATGTAGTGGCGGTTTTCTCTGAGGAGACGTGTGAGTCATTTATGGGAAGGTTTGATATTATATTAAAAATTTTAAGGGTATAATAGTAATTATGTAATACTATTAAAATAAAAGATAAAAAAATGATTAAATGAAAATCATTTGCACATAGATAATTTTCACAGACTCCCCCTATTTCAATTTATTGTTTCAATTCATGTGATACAGTTCAAATTTTGAGAGTCGGACAATTTAATTATGACCTTAAATATGAGCATAAAATCTTTAAGTATTTTACATATTTGAAAACTCCCTAAAAATATTATAAGTTACAATAATTGATACTAATTCTTTTTTCTTTGAATCGAATAATCACTTTTCCTAGGCTGGCTCTGGTCGCTACTGTTATTGTTGTTGTTGTTGTTTGTTTCAGTGAAAGGGGTGGTTTTTATTGTTTTAGGTGGTGACACTTTTCTCTGTGAGGTGCGTGAGTGATTTGTGGATCGGGACTGGTTAGGATCTCAAGTAGTTGGATCAAGAGTTGGACCCCGAATTAAGGTTGGGGATTAGAGTTGGGGTCGAGATCGAGAGTCAAGTCCTGAATGGGGATTGGGAGCTGAGAGTCAAGTCCCTAGTTGAGATTGTCGGTCGAGTCTTGGTTTAGAGTTGAGAGTTAGCTCTCGCGATCAGGAGTCAGTTCATGGGTCAGGATCAGTGTTGGGAGTCTGGCCCCGAATTGGGGTTAGGGTTGAAAATCAGGTCCCAAGTCAATGTCAGAAGTTTGGGTTGACATTTGGTCTCGATCAGAGTCTGGTCCTAGGTTGGCATAGAGAATTAGGATCAAGGTCGGGAGCCGGGTTAGATCTTGTAAATTTAAAAACCTCAAGATATACTTTTAAAATTACATATTTCTATATTAATGTTGGATGTATTTCAAATTTTTGACTTAGAAGTTCATTTTCAGTATATGATGATGATAAAACTGTCGTATGACATTTTCTTTATGCAGACCCACTCATTGTTTAATTGAGTAGAGCACTCTTTGTCTGATTTGAAATGGCTCATATTTTAGATTAAAAGAGATGAAACCATATTTTGAAATCAATGTCCGGGGAACAAACAACAATACCATGACCAAACTTGAAATAAAATATATACTATACATACAAAAAACATCTTAGAATCAAAAGTTATATTAACTAGCAGGGTCCGAAATCACATCAACATGAGCTCGAGAACCACATATTCATAGGATCAGAATAGACGAAAGAGAATAAGATGAAAAGTGAGATAAAGAGTGGATTTTACCTTTTGTTGGGAAGCAAACCGAAGCTCTGATGTCAAGGATTTTTCCTGTTATCAAACCCAAACTCCGGGAGCCTGAACTTAGACCAAAAAATAGAAAAAGAGGCTCACAATTTCGTGACTATAAGATGCCTCATAGATGATGTGTGGAAGTGTATGTAACCAAAGGTAACAACATCGTTGTCATACCCAGAACAATCCAACAAGTTAAGATATACATACACCTTAACCCTACTTGGTAAGGTAGAGAGAGTGTTTTTGGTAGACCCTTAGTATAACGATGTATCCAAACACGTTGTGTTGCCATCTCATCTAAAAATTAAAGATGTTAGAAAGAGGACATTTTGTTTACTCAAAATAATAGGCCGAGATAAATTCCAACCAAAAACCATTCATTACCACAAAGTATAACCAAGTGCGGAACTTTATCCATTGGATTTGACACTTCACACATTCTGGATAAAAGGAATAGACTACATTCAAACTTAGACATACATAATCGCAATGCTGCCAATAAAAATAAAAACTGTTAAGATTTGCCTCAAATTATTTATCTCTCTGTTGATTATGCCTCAACATGCTTCCATGTTCTAGTTTGGTTCCTGGCACTTACCCGATTTTAGGAAAGTTGAGCAGATCATGTGCTTATTGTACAGTTACTACTCCAGTTTTTTCTGGAAGTGCAACCTATTTCTCAGGGTCATTTTCTGTATTTTTGGTGTTATATATATAGTTTTCTCTGTAACTGCTTGATGCAGTGCCTTTTTTTTAACTGAAGATTAAATCTTCTTTGTCCTCATCCCTTCATTTTTTGAGTTCTTAAAGATTTATTTGTTCTCTACCTTCTACATAATGAATAAGTCATCATTGCTTGTGTTTTTTTCCGACTTGGGTTTTCACATTAAATTTGTGTGTCATTTGTTCTGTTTCCAGATTGCTTTCTCGATTTTTGCATCTATCTTGCAATTCAATAGATGTTATTAACTAACTAGTGGAAAAATTAGCTTTAGTATCTAGAAGATCCAGATAAAGTTTGTTCTCACACACAATGGTTTGAAGAAGGCTTTAGAAGGCAAGTCAAAGAAGCCTGATTCTATGAACGACGAACAATGGGAGGATTTGGATGAAAAGTCACTTTCTGCTATTCAACTTAGCCTTTCCAAAGAGGTTCTGCAGGAGAGTATTCGTGAGACTATTGCTGTAAGTCTTTGGTTGAAACTTGAGTTTCTCTATATGTAATGCACCGAGAGTACACCCTGACCGCCACACGGTACCTACAGTCTCAAAGGACCATAAGCTAATCCATATCGGTACCTGTTGTGAGCACTAAATAAAATAATAGAAAGCATGTTCAGAATTTGACTGAAAATGCCATAAGGTTATAAATACGAAAACAATACTGAATTAAAATATTGAAAACATCTGTCTGAAAATAATACTGTAAGACTGTCAATAACAACTGATAACTGAATGACTAACTGAAAGTGTTCGAAAGCCTCTAACTGACTGACTGTGGAGTTGATGGGACAAGTCCTCAACTAACTCTAACTAACTACTTAACTGAACTAAAATAAACATAAACGGTCCTCGAAACAGGAGGGCTCACCACTGCTATTGCTGCAGATGCGCTGGGAGGTCTAGGTGCGATCGAGAACATGAGCATCTGAACCTATGATATGAGACATCATAGCGTAAGAAAATAAGTATGTGGTTAGTACTTTGAATATACTGGTATGCTAAATGGGATTAGGCTGATATGCATGGGTTCATGTGCATGAATAAGAGCTAAATGTAAGTATGGCATGAGATAGATGATGTATAACATGCATAAAAGCTGTAAAATTTGAGAATGCATGACCAAGCATATGACATGATACTGGGGTAATCTATAAACTGACATACTGAAATACCGATACTGTACAACTAGTGATTATATGCCATGGTCAAGCAAGCCTGAAACTGAGTACTGGACTGATTACTAGACTGAAATTATGGGAGCTATCATCTAACCGACTGCCCCAAAATAAGATAATTGGGGTCAACCTGTAACCCAGTTGGAAGGATGTCAGTACTATGCCACGGTTACTAACAGTGGCTATGTTGATCCACTAAAGAGTCACCCTCAATTGGTAGGTGCTCTAATGAGATATGTGTTACCCTCACCTGGAAAGTGAACACTTTATCAACCCTCAACTGGCAGGTTGATAAATCCAACCTACACTGGTTATGTAGTTCTGGAACTAAGGGACTGTTACTAAAGGTCACACCCTCAATTGGCAGGTGAGCCCCCATCCCTGGGTTCGCTTGGCGCTAAATCCTACTCCCAACTGAATTGGCTCTAATTACTGGACTAAACTGAGCTGACTGACTAAACTGATAATACTCTAATATATTTGAAACCCTTCGGAAAGTATTTAAACTAAGTAACCAGCTAAGTTTATGGGTATTCATAACCCCCAGGACTCGATAGCAATGATAACAATATCATACCAACACTTTAAGAACATGACATATAATCAACATTCAAAACTCATTTTTTGAGGCATTTCATCAAACACTTGCAATGCATGGCTTAAGAATGGAAGTAGTTTTTATAGCATGTAGTAGCAGCATGATTTTGATACTAAATCCCCAAAGTACGGCTTAAATTAGTGAACAACACCATTCAAACATGTAGGATTTAATAACAATAACAATTTCATGGAAACATGATATAAACTTGAAATTCATGGAAATCTATAGGCAAAATTCATAGGAACATGTAAAAATCATAAATTTAAACTTAAACTTTAGTTCTTGGACTCCATGGGTGAAAAGGACCCATAGATGAACATTTAACATACCTTAAGGTTTTAATCTTGCAAGAGAATTATAGTTATTGATTGTTCTTGGGTGGAGAAACTTGAGTTCTTGAGAATTAAACTTGAATGTTGAAGGGGCTAGGGTTTGTTCTTGAGAGGAATTGCTTTTAATTTTGGGTGAAATATGAACTATGAGGCAAAGATGCTATTTTGGGACCTAAATCTCGTGTTAACGTGAGGGGAAAAGATGAAACTATCCTTCTGCATTTAAAATCAAAAACTGGAATGTCGATTAAGGTTTCACCGCGACTCGGTGATGCCTTCATCTCTATACTCACCGCGACACGACGCAACCACGGTGAGTTACTAGAAATAGACATTGCTGATTTGTCCTTCACTGTGATGCGGTGGCTCCTTCACCGCTATACTCACCGCGATGCGGTCTAATCGCGGTGAGTTGTTGCTTGGAAAATTCAAATATGGTCCAAACCTTATCCAAAAAATCCAAAGCTTACCCAAGACATGATACTTACACCCCTGAACATGAATCAACTCAAAAACCATCATCTCAGAGCCCAGAAGGTCAACTTTAAAATCCTCGAAGTTAAAGGGAGTCAAAAGTGACTAAGTCCCTCAACACTTAGTCTTATTTTCAGGTTCTAAGCATCTTAAGCAAGTACTATGGGCTGAGCTGGACTTAGAAACGTATGGGGTATTACAATATCTCCCCCTTGGGAACATTTGTCCTCAAATGAGACTGATTAAGCTGAGGATACTGAGGAACCGAGGTTACATACTGAATATGCATAATTGAAACATATTACATGACTGAGTCTGAACATGGTGACTGACTGAACTAATTCATGAATGCATAACATGAACATGATTTTATGGCTGGGATTGAGAATGAAATAGAGGAACTCTAAGAAAAACTATTACCTTGAGCCGAGTCTGAGTTTGTGGAGAAAAGGTAAGGGTACTTGGTATGCATGTCTGCTTCTACTTCCCAAGTAACTCCCTCAACGAACTGATTCCTCCAAAGAACTTTGACTAAGGGAACTTCTTTATTCCTTAGTCTGCAAATCTGGCGATCTAAGATTTCAACTGGAAGTTCTTCGTAAGAAAGGCCATTCTGAATATTTAAAATCTCTAAAAGAACAACGACCGTTGGATCACTAATACACTTCTTTAATAAAGAAACATGGAACATTGATGCCAAATCTGTAGGAAACTCAAGCTCATACGCTACTTTCCCAAAATGACTCAATTCTAGCTACCTTCTCTGACGAATATTTAAATCTCTTTGCGAAAATACAAACTGCAAACTCTTGTGGTCTATGAACACATCAACATGCACCCCATATAGATAATGCCTCTAAATTCAAGTCAAAACCAACAGCGGCTAACTCAAGATCATGAGTAGGATAATTCTTTTCATGAGGTTTAAGCTTTCTAGAGGCGTAAGTTATGACCTTACCTCTTTGTATCAAAACACAACCCAAACCAACTCTGGAAGCATCACAATAAACAACAAACCCATCTGAACCATCGGGCAATGTCAAAATTAGGGCTGAGGTGAGTCGAGTCTTTAACTCATGAAAACTCTTCTCGCAAGAATCTGACCACTGAAACTTGACTTTCTTCTAAGTCAATCTAGACATGAGGGATTCAATAGACAAAATACCTTCAACAAACCATCTGTAATAGCCAGCCAAACCTAAGAAACTCCTAATATCTGACAGAGAAATGGGTCTGGGCCAGTTTCTTACTGCTTCGGTATTTTGAGGATCAATTCTAATGCCATCACCAAAAAAAATATGGCTAAGGAAGGCTACTAATCTTAGCCAAAACTCGTACTTATTGAATTTAACAAATAATTTATGGGCTCTAAGAGTCTGCCATATGATTTTGAGATGGTCTGCATGATCGTTTTCATTACGAGAATAGATGAGGATATCATCTATGAAGACTATGACAAATATGTCCAAGTACTGTTTGAACACTCGGTTCATCAAGTACATGAAAGTTGTTGGGGCATTGGTAAGACCAAATAACATGACTAGAAATTTGAAGTGACCATAACGAGTTTTGAAAGCTATTTTTGAATGTCACATTCTTTGACTCTAAGCTGATGATAGCTGAATCTGAGGTCTATTTTAGAGAAATAACTGGCACCCTGAATTTGATCAAACAAGTCATCGATTCTGGGGAGTGGGTACTTATTCTTGACAGTGACTTTTTTTAGCTGATGGTAATCGATGCACATTCTGAGCAAACCATTTTTCTTGCGCATGAAAAAGACTGGAGCGCCCCATGGGGAAACACTGGGCCTAATGAACCCCTTATATAGAAGGTCTCTTAATTTATCTTTTAACTCTTTGAGTGCTGCTGGAGCTATTCTGTATGGCGAAATAGAGATACGCTGGGTATCCGGAAGAAGGTCTATTCCAAAGTGAATTTTCATTTTGAGAGGAACTCCAGGAAGATCTTTGGGAAATGCATATGGGAATTCCCTCACTACTAAAACTAACTTAAGACTAGGAGTCTTGGAATTGGAGTCCTTAACTCGAACAAGGTGGTAGACACACCCCTTAGCTATCATTTTTCTCACTCTAAGGTACGAAACAAGTTGACACCTAAATACTGAAGTACTACCCTTCCATTCAAGGCCTGGTTCATCCAAAAATTAAAAATAAACAACTCAATTTCTATAATCAACTGAGGCATATCATGAGTAAAGCCAATCTATGCCGAGAATGATATCAAAATTAGTCATCTCTAACTCCACGAGATCTACTAAAGTGACTCTTTGGGATATTGTGACTAGAAAGTTCCTGTATACCTGTCTGGCTATAATAAAAACACCTACTGGAGTGGATACTGAGAAGGGTTCTGCTAAAGTCTCAAGATCGACACCGAAATTAATAACTATATAGGGAGTTACAAAAGAAAGAGAAGCTTCGGGATATAATAAAGCATAAACATGTAAATGAAAGACCTGCAACATACCAGTAACCACACTAAAAGAATTTTCCTGATCCTATCGGGACTGAAGTGCATAGAATCTATTTGGGTGCTGCCCACTGGTGGCACTGGAAGCGGCACCCTACTGAGTCGGGCAATCGAATGCAACTGGGGGATGACTGTGCTGACTATGCTGACCCACCCGGGGCATTCCCTGACTCTATGGCCTGGCTGACCATATCCAAAATACAAACTACTACCATCCCTACACACGCCCTGATGATTCCTACCATACATCTCACAGAGAGGGTTAGTACGACCACTCATTGGCCTTGACTTAAAACTATTTGTTTTGGCCCTCTTATTCTTTCTCTCTTTTTACCTATGCTTCTCCTCCTCACTCTGCGGAGCATAAACTATAAGCCTATATAGAACAATAGCCAACTAATTATTTTGAGCAACTACTGAATAGGCTAAGGCGGTGAAAGTAGCTTTGAATTCGGAGTGAGGGACATGCTCATTCAGGGAATCTTTATGAATAGGTGGAGGTACAGGCTAATTCTTGTTTCTTCTTTCATTAGTCTTTATAGGAGGCATATTCTATAAATGGAGAGGAAATTAGATTAGAAAGAGAGTTTAAATTGAGCTCATGCTCAATCGGACGATATGAATACTGAAAGAAGGGAAACTTTTTCTAAAATATTTTGTAGCCTCTTGTCCATAAGTGTGGTGTGCTTCACACCCAAGCACAAGACTCTACTCAATGCGGCTGTTAGACTTCCAATGATAATTTAGAACCTTAAGCTCTGATACTAAGTTTGTAATGTTCCGAGAGTACACCCTGGATGTTACACGATGCCTACAGTCCCAAAGGACACAAGTTAACCCATGCTGGTACCTGCTGTGAGCACTGATTAAAATAATAGAGAACATATGCAGAATTTGACTAAAAATGCCATAAGGTTTTAAATACAAAAATAATACCGAATTGAAATACTGAAACATCTGTCTAAAAATAATACTGTAAGACTGTCAATAATAACTGATAACTGAATGACTGACTGAAAGTATCTGAAATCCTCTAACTGACTGACTTGGAGTTGATAGGATAAGTCCCCAACTAACTCCAACTGACTATTGAAATGAACTGAAATAAACATAAACGGTCCTCAAAATATGAGGACTCACCATTGCTACTGCTGCTGATACGCTGGGAGGTCTAGGTGCGATCGGGAACTTAAACATCAGAACCTATGATATGAGACATCATAGCACAAGAAAATAAGTATGCGATTAGTACTTTTAATATACGGGTATGTTAAATGGGGTTAGGCTAATATGCATGGGCTCATGGATCATGTGCATGAATAAGAACTGACTATAAGTATGGCATGAGATAGCTGATATATAGCATGCATATGCATGACCAAGCATATGATATGATACTGGGGTAATCTGTAAACTGACATACTGAAATACTGATATTGTACAACTAGTGACTATATGCCATGGTCAAGCAAGCCTAAAACTGAGTACTGGATTGAAACTATGGAAGCTATCATCTAATCGACATGCCTCAAAATAAGATAATTGGGGTCCAACCTGTAACCCCAATTGGAGGAGTGTCAGTACCATGCTATAGGTACTAACGATGGCTATATGGATCTACTAAAGAGTCAACCTCAACTGGCAGGTGCTCTAATGAGATATGTGTTACCCTCAACTAGCAGGTGAACACTTTATCAACCCTTAACTAGAAGGATGATATGTCCAACCTACGCTGGGTACGTAGTTCTAGAACTAAGGGACTACTACTAAAGGGCACACCCTCAACTGGAAGGTAAGCCCCTATCATTGGGTTCGCTCGGTGCTAAATCCTACTCCCAACTAAATTGACTCTAATTACTGGACTAAACTGAGATGACTGACATGATGCACTGACTGAGCTGATAATACGCTAATATATTTAAAACCCTTCAGAAAGTATTTAAACTAAGTAAACAACTAACTTTTTAGGTATTCATAACCCCTAGGACTCGATAGCAATGATAACAAGATCATACCAACACTTTGTAAACATAACATGTAATCAATATTCAAAACTCATTTTTGAGGCATTTCATCAAACACTTGGAATGCATGGCTTAAGCATAGATGTAGTTTGTAAACCATGTAGTAGTAGCATGATTTTGATACTAAATTTCCAAAGTAAGGCTTAAATCAACGTACAACACCATTCAAACATGTAAGATTTAATAACAATAACAATTTTATGAAAACATGATATAAACTTGAAATTCATGGAAATCTATAGGCAAAATTTATGAGAACATGTAAAAATCATAACTTTAAACTTAAACTTGGGTTCTTGGACGTCATGGGTGAAAAGGACCCATAGATGAACATTTAACATACCTTAAGGTTTTAATCTTGCAAGAGAATTGTAGTTATTGATCGTTCTTGGTTGGAGAACCTTGAGTTATTGAGAATTTAACTTGAATGTTGATGAGGACAAGGTTGTCTTGTTAATTGTCTCTCTGCCATATACCTAAAAATACTCCAAGGAGATTATCTTATATGAAAACAATAAAACTTTATCTTATGAAGATGTTAAATCAAATTTGTTATCTAAAGAAAAATTTGATCCTGAAGTTCATTCATAAGATAAAACAAAGGGCTTGTTTGTTATACGTAGATCTAAGAACAAAGGGAGCACAACTAAAAAGAAGTTCCGATCTAAATCCAAAGGGCATTATTCCAGCAAGACATGCCGTTAATGCAAGAGACTGGGGCGTGATATTTCAGCATGCAAAAAGCTGAAGAATAAGATGGAGAGAGAAGAAAATAACAAAACATTACAGATAACTGTGAAGCTAAAATTTCTCAATATGATTCTGAAGGTGATGTTATGTTAGTTGTGTTTGTTGATAAGAAAAACTCTTCTAAATGGGTTTTCGATACTAGATGTATGTATCATATGTGTCATCGTAAGGAATGGTTTTCAACATATGAAAAAGCTGAATTAGTGTTGTCCTAATGAGAAATTTTGTCCAATGCAAAGTTTTTGGGATTGGTACTGTACAAATAAGGACCCATGATGGCATTATTAGAACCTTGACCAACGTTCATCATATTCTTGACCTAAAATGCAAATTGATTTCTTTGGGTAGTCTTGAATCTCTTGGTTGTAAATATTCAGCAGAAGGTGGAGTTTTTAATATTTCAAAAGGTACTCTTGCCTTGATGCAAGGAATAACATATAGGACTCCCTATTAGTTGCAAGGTTCAATTGCGACAGGGTCTTCAACAGTTTCCACTTTATTATCTAATAATGATCTTACTCATTTATTGTTGGTTTTAATAGATATGAGTTAGAGAAGAAAGCAGAGAGTTTTTTTTTGTAAAGCTGTGTATTTTATTGAAATGATTGGAAATTGTTTTGGAAAATGCCCTCTCTCCAACGGTTACCTTTAATATTTAACGCTTACCTTCACACTCCACCCCGACTGACCGACAGCTTCTGACGCCAGCGACGGCGTTGATTGAGCTGAAAAAGGTAAGGTTGAACCTCTCTCCCACCCTAGATCTCCCTTACCCCCAGTTCTTCTTCGTACTCGCCCTCCCACTTCCTCCCCCTAAATTCCCTTCTTGTTTCGTCACTTCGGTTACGGTGGAACTACAATTCCCACCGACTCGACGCGGGCAACAGGGAGGGGTTTCACCTGTGGAAAAATAGGTAGGTCAAATAGGTGGTTCGGTTCAGAAGACGTCCAGATCCCGGCAAGATTGCAGAAGGCTCTTCGGCGTTACTCCAGCGACTCTCCAACGACACTCCAGAAATATACCAGCAGTCCTTTTACCAGTGACCTTACTCAGGCAATGATTTTTTACATCAAATTGATGGAACCAACAGCTAGCAGGGGTACCAATGACATCTTACTTTTAGGCATTTAGCCACTTTAGTTAATTTTTTATTTCCTGTATATTATTTTGTTGTCGTGTCCCTGTCTCTTGTTATGGCTTCTATTTTACTTTTTTGCATCCTTCTTGTTGCTTGTGTGGGTAGTAGTGTCTGGCTTCTTTGTTTGGAGATTGTTGTTGAGTTGTGTTCCGGATTAGTACATCGCTTGACTTAGTATTAATTTATGGAGTAGACTTTTTCTGCGATTATTCCATCTACTTTACTTGTACCTTCCTTTTCCTGTTGTTGCTTTATTACTGTCGTTGTTTGAATTCTTATGGAGTTGTGTTTGTAGGATTTGATGGCAAGATAGGGTCATGTTCGAGGAGGTCCGAGGGGGAAGGAGAGGGAGCTGTTTTGGGGGTGGGGGAGGAGGAAAGGGCGGGCGGGGGAGTAGGGGCAAGGTCTGGCATTAGGGGTGGTAGAGGAAAGAGTGTTGCTGGAGTTGATTGGCTGAGGGTTGGTTCTTGGAATATAGGGACTCTTTAGGGTAAGTCTATAGAGTTGGTGAAGATTCTTAGAAAGAGGAGGATCAATATTGCGTGTGTGCAGGAGACTAGGTGGGTAGGGTCTAAGGCAAGGGATGTAGATGATTATAAGTTATGGTACTCTGGTAGCGAGAGGCGTAAGAATAGAGTTGGCATCTTAGTGGATAAAGAGCTTAGAGGGCAGATAGTGGAGGTTAAGAGGATCAATGATAGGTTGATGACTGTTAAGTTGGTTATTGGGCGGTTTACCCTGAATGTGTATAGTGTTTATGCACCGCAGATGGGCTTGGATGGGGGGAGAAGTTGCGGTTTTGGGAGGCTTTGAATGAGGTGATGAGAGGAGTGCCTAGTTCTGAGAAGATTGTTGTAGCGGGGGACTTCAATGGGCACATTGGGTCGTTACCGGGAGGCTTTGATGATGTGCATGGTGGTTTTGGTTTCGGAGAGAGGAATGATGAGGGAGCTGATCTATTGGATTTTGCGAGGTCTTTTGGGTTAGTAGTGGTGAATTCGAGCTTTTTGAAGAAGGACGATAACCTGATTACCTTTCGAAGCGCGATAGCCAAGACTCAAATTGACTTTTTGCTACTTAGGAAAGAGGATAAGGTGTTTTGTAAGGACTGTAAAGTCATTTCGAGTGAGAATCTTTCGACTCAACACAGGCTTTTGGTAATGGACTTGGGTATAAATCGAGATAAGAAAAAAAGGCGTGAGGAGGGTAAACTTAGAATTAAGTGGGGCGGTTTAACGTCGGCAACTGCATGGGTAATAGAAGAGAAGGTAGCGGGCATGGGGGTGTGGGAGTGCAGGAGAGATGTGGATGATATGTGGGATAGGGTGGCTAGGTGCATCAAGGAGACTACTAGTGAGGTGTTGGGTATTTTTAGGGGCCGGACAGGCCACCATCAGGGGGATTGATGGTGGAATAAAGAAGTTAATAAGAAAGTGGAGGTGAAGAAGGGGGCGTATACTAAGTTGGTTGAGAGTAAGGATGAAGAAGAGAAGCAGGCCAATACGGAGGAGTACAAGATAGCAAGGAAGGAGGCTAAGGTATTAGTTATGGCAGCTAAGACGATAGCTTTTAAGAGTTTGTATGCGGGGTTGGAGGCGAAAGGAGGGGAAAAGAGGTTGTTTGGGCTTACTAAGGCTAGGGAGAGAAAGGGTTGTGACCTCGACTAGGTGAAGTGCATTAAGGGGGAAGATGGTAGAGTGTTGGTGGAGGACGAGCTCATTAAGATGAGATGGCATTCGTACTTTAATAGGTTATTGAATGACGAAGGGGATAGAGCTATTGTGTTAGGGGATCTGGAGCACTCTGAGGAGTGTCGTGATTTTAGGTATTATAGACGCTTTAAGGTAGAGGCGGTTCGCAGGATACATAGGGGTAGGGCGATGGGGCCTGATGAGATTCCAGTGGATTTTTGGAAGTTTTCTGGCGAGACCGGCTTGCGATGGTTGACTATTTTGTTTAACGGCATTTTCAAGTCGGCAAAAATGCCTGAGGCTTGGATATAGAGTACTATGATCCCGTTATATAAGAACAAGGGCCACATTCAGAGTTGCAACAAATATAGAGGGATAAAGTTATTGAGCCACACTATGAAGATTTGGGAGAGAGTGGTCGAGTTGAGGTTAAGGAGGTTAGTCACTATCTCGGAGAACCATTTTGGATTTATGCTCGAGTGCTCGATGACGGAGGCAATTCATCTGGTGCGGATAATGGTAGAACAGTATAGGGAAAGGAAGAAGGAATTGCACATGGTGTTTATCGACTTGGAGAAGGCGTACGACAAAGTCCCTAGGGAGGTTCTTTGGAGATGCTTGGAGGTGAGTAGGGTCCCGGTGGCGTATATCAGAGTAATCAAGGACATGTATGATGGAGCTAAGGCACAGGTTAGGACGGCAAGAGGAGATTTAAAGCATTTCCCTGTCTTGGCAGGGCTACATCAGGGATCTACTCTTAGCCCATTTTTGTTTACTTTGGTGTTGGATGTGTTGACGCGGCGTATTCAAGAAAAAGTGACTTGGTGTATGCTTTTTGCAGATGATGTAGTTTTGATTGATGAGACGCGAGGGGGGGGACTGTGAATGATAAACTAGAGGTGTGGTGATAGACCCTTGAGTCTAAAGAGTTTAGGTTGAGTAGGACCAAGACAGAGTATTTAGAATGCAAGTTTAATGACTTACGGTAGGAGGATGACGTGGTAGTAAGGTTGGATTCCCAGGCGGTGTGCAAGAGGGGTAGTTCAAGTATCTCGGGTCCATGATTCAGGGAAATGGTGAGATTGATGAGGATGTCTCACACCGTATTGGGGCGGGATGGATGAAGTGAAAGCTCGCCTCAGGGGTGTTGTGTGATAGGAAGGTGCCACCCAAGTTTAAAGGCAAATTCTACAGGGTGGCAATTCGTTCGGCCATGTTGTATGGAGCGGAGTGTTGGCCAGTCAAAAACTCTCACATCTAAAAATTAAAGGTGGCAGAAATACGGATGTTGCATTGGATGTATGGGCTTACTAGGGGTGATAGAGTTTGGAATGAGACCATTCGGGAAAAAGTTGGAGTGGCTTCGGTGGAGGACAAGATTTGGGAAGTTTGATTGAGATGGTTCGAGCACGTGATGAGGAGGGGCACGGATGCCCCGATTCATAGGTGTGAACGGCTAGCATTGGATGGATTCAGGCGGGGTAGGGGTAGGCTAAAGAAATACTGGAAAGAGGTGATTAGGCAGGATATGTAGCAGTTGCAGCTCACTGAGGACATGACCCTAGATAAGAAGATCTGGAGGACGCGAATCAGGATAGAAAGTTAGTGATAGTTTGGGTCGTTGGGGTAGGGCAATACTGGGTGGGTGTACTTTTCTTTTTATGCCACATTGTTGCATGCCTTATTATGTATTTGTTTACTATTCTTTGTTTATTATCCTTTGTGGGTGTATTAGTTATGCCTTTTCATCTTTTCTCATGCTTTATTTTGGATTTAATTAGTATCTCGTGTCGTGAGCTGGGGGTCTATCGAAAATAGCCTCTCTACCTCATTGGAGGTAGTGGTATGGACTGCGTACATCTTACCCTCCCCAGACCTCACTATGTGGGAGTACACTGGGTTTGTTGTTGTTGTTGTGTATTTTATTGATCATCAACTCCTCCTTAAATAGTGCTATTACAACTAAAAATAGATTAAACTTACTATAAACGAAAATCTATTTGTTACTAAAAATAATAACTAATCAGTCTCCTACAACAAATAGGAATCCCAATTTGACTAGGAGTTATATATAAAAAAAGGATAAAATTAAAAAATAAATCGCGTGCATTATTCCTTAAAGCAACTTTTAACACTCCTCCTTACTTTAGAAACTGCAAAATTTTAATCTTTTGTCTTGGGATCTCCACACTTGATAACCAAAGTGCCTTTGTGAATAAATCTGCAGATTCATCTTTTGGCTTGTAGTGAACTAAATTCACTTCTCGTCTTGAATGCAACCCTTGACTATTAAATCCTTTTGGTGTGTCTTCCTGCTTTGTTTGCATCTTGAATTTAAACTTACCCTTTTTATTTTTCTGAATCATAGACAACTTCTCCATTGCTTCAATTCCTTTAGGAACATTGAAATCTCCTTTAAACCTAAGAGGTTCACATATTGCTCTTGCTTTTTCAATTAGAGGATCATTTTCTAATTTTTTCAGCCTATGATCTTTTTTCATGTTCTACAGAGACATCTTCCATTGGATCAAATGAGAAATGTTTACATCTTATCTTAATGTTTAAAATTTCTTTTCCAGCACCATCATTGATGAAGCAATATTTTCTTACCAACTGACAAATATTCAACAAGTTTTGATCAATATCAGGTACATAAAGAACATCTAAAATTGCTTTATTACCTGAACTTATTTTGATGAAAACAATTTCTTTCCCTTCAACAAGAATCTTATCACCATTTATAATCCTAACTTTGGATATTTCAGTAGGCTTTAATTCTTTAAACAAACTCTTGTTATAAGTCATGTGGTTGGTGCAACCGCTATCAATCAACCAAAAGTTTGTTGAAACCTTACTTGAGATACGTGTTGCCAAAAAATGGTATTAATAGACACAAGACTCTTGTTGGGAAGCCCTAACAAAATGAAGTTGTAGAACTTATTAATAGAACTCTTCTTGAGAGAGCTTATTGTATGCTCTCTAATGTAGAACTGTGGTGTCTTCGTGATTTTTGGGCTGAGGTAATTTCTACAGTTTGTTATCTTATCAACTGATCTTCACACTCATCTATTAACTTCAAAATTCCAGAAGAAGTTTGGTCAGGTAATCCTATGGATTTCTCTAATTTAAAAGTATTTGGATTCCCTGCTTTTACCCATGTTAATGATGGAAAGTTAGCTCCTAGGGCTGTAAAAAGCTTATTTCTTAGCTATGCTTCTAGTCAAAAAGGTATTGGGTGTCCTGATTTGAGAAAAACAATTTTAAGTAGAGATATTACTTTTAATGAAGATGCACTGTTGTGTTCTGGAAAAGAGACTTCTGCATTATCTCCTGGTATACATGATCAATAAGATACCAGTGAGAAGGTAGAGTTAGAAGTGAACACTACATCTCAAAAGGTTGACCCTATCTCTTCTATAGACCCACAATGTAGCAGTAATATTTATATTGTTGAATAAAATTCCAGTACCACCCGTCCCGTTGAGCCACAATCTATGGATGATTCTTCTATTGCTCATAATAGACTAAGGAGAGTAATTAGAAAACCCAAAAGATACGATGATAATGATAGCCTGATTACTTATGCACATACAGTTTCACAAGAGATTTCTGAAATAGTTAAACCTACTTCATATTCAGAGGCAATCACTAGTTCTAATTCATCCTGGTGGTTGATAACAATGCAAGAAAAAATTGAAAGTTTGCATAAGAATAATACATGGGATTTATGTGAACTTCCTAAAGGTCGTCGTGCGCTAAGATGAACATGGATCTACAAACAGAAAGAAGGAATTCCTGGGGTTGAAGATGCAAGATGGAAAACTTGTTTAGTTGTTTGAGAAGTTGCTCAAAAGGCAGGTATTGATGTTAATGAAATTTTCTCTCCCATTATTCGTCATTCTTCCATTAGAGTGCTTCTTGCCTTCGATGCACTATTTGATTTGGAATTGGAGCAATTAGATGTTAAAACGGCTTTTCTCCATGGAGAATTGGAGAAAGAAATTTATATGAAACAACCTCAAGGCTTTGTTGTTCCTGATAATGAACAATGTGTTTTCCATTTGAAAAGGTCCTTGTATGGACTTAAACAAGCACCTAGGCAGTGGTACAAGTGATTGGATGCTTTTATGGTTGGTCAGGGCTACACACAAAGTCAATATGATAATTGTGTGTACTTTTAAAAGTCTTCAAATGGTTCCTTTATTTACTTGTTATTATATGTAGATGACATGTTGATTGCTTCAAAAGACTTGTCTTTGATCAACCAGCTTAAGTATCAACTAAGTAATGAGTTTGAAATAAAGGACCGTGGTGCAACAAAAAAGATTCTAGGAATGGAGATTTATAGAGAACGACAACCTGGAAATCTATACTTGTCTCAAAAAAAATACATTGAGAAAATCCTTTACAAGTTCAATATGAGTAAGAGCAAGTCTGACTCAACTTCTCTAGAAGCTCACTTCAAGATATCTACTGAATTTTGTCCTAAAATAGAGGAAGAGGTTGAAATGATGTCCAATATTCCCTACTCCAGTGCTGTAGGTAGTCTTATGTATGCCATAGTCTACACTAGACCCAATCTTGCATACGCGGTGAGTATGGTAAGTCGGTATATGCATAATCCTGGAAAGTATCATTGCGATGTGGTGATGTGTATTTTTTGATATTTGAAAGGTAAGGTTAATCTTGGCTTTGTTTTTTATAGGAACAAGGTGACATCTAATGATGTTTTTGGGTTTGTTGATTCTGATTATGGTGATGATCTTGACAGGCGCAAATCTCTGTCTGGGTACATCTTCACTTTATATTCTGGTTATATTAGTTGGAAATCATCTTTGCAATATATTGTTGCTTTATCCAATACAGAAGTGGAGTACGTTGCGACTACTAAAGGTGTGAAAAGGCTACATGGTTGTGTGGTCTTATTCTTGAGATTGGTGTTTCATAAGATACTACTGTTGTGTTTTTAGATAGAGTGCAATACATCTAACAAAAAATGATGCTTATCATTCCAAAACTAAGCATATTAGTGTGAAGTATCATTATATCAAAGATACAATGACTACCGGAGAAATTATAGTTAAGAAAGTACATACTTTAGAGAATCCAGCAGATATGCTTACTAAGTCACTTTCCATTGCTAATTTCAAACATTTTTTGAACTTATATGGTGTTTACAACAGTTGATTACCTTTGGGGATTTTATGGTAATAACGAGAATCTACTAAATATGAATCAAGGTGGAGATTGTTAGATTTGCGTCAAATTATTTGTCTCTCCATTGATTATGCCTCAACATGCTTCCATGTTCCAGCTTGGTTCCTGGCACTTGCCCAGTTTTAAGAAAGTTGAGCAGATCATGTGCTTATTGTGCAGTTACTGCTCACCAATTTTTTCTGGAAGGGCAGCCTATTTCTCAAGGACATTTTTTGTATTTTTGGTGTTATATAGTTTTCTCTGTAACTGCTTGAGGCAGTGCCTTTTTTTTTACTGAAGATTAAATCTTCTTTGTCCTCATCCCTTTATTTTTTGAGTTCTTGAGGATTTATTTGTACTCTACCTCCTACAAAGTGAATAGCTCATCGCTGTCCGTGGTTTTTGTTGGCTTAGTGTTAGAAGTGTGAATGGAAAATGGAGGGAATTAAGAGGAGGGAAAATTGAGATAACACTTAAAAAGTAAAGTACACTCAAAAATAAGAAAAGTTTACTAATTCTCCCACATTAGTGAGAGAATGAAACTTTTATGTGTTTTTATTAAGAAACACAAACTCCACGTGAATAGTGAGGGAAGAACCAAGAGGTTCCTCGCCCCGTCCTCGTCATCGCTTGCTCGACTTCGGATTTGGATTTGAATTTGTCAAATGATCAATCGATGAGATTAATTTTTTGGACAAAATTTATTTGAATCTTGGGAAAAATCTAGTCTGAAAAGCAAAAGAAAAACGCAAATTACTTTCCTCCATGAACGTGCATGCATGCAGTATAGAAATAACTGTTGAAATGCAAAATATTGCCTCAGAAGGGACACAACCTTCGAGGAAGTGACACACTATTTTAGAAATGGGATGACTGTTCAGATGGTTGTGACTGTTCAGAAAAAGACATAATGATTTGAATGGACAGACATGACTGTTCCAAAGGATACACCTTTTCGAATAATCCATTGCCTCCTTTCCGAAGGGTCACTTCATGGCTATATAAACCTGCATTTTTTCATAGGTTTAGTACGAATTTTTGCATAAGAAAAAACATTCTCTTACTTCTAGAAATTCCGTGTGATCATCTTCCATCAAGTGAGTTTAAAGAAAATCAGAACATTTAAGGTACCACTACTTTTAGGTTGTGAAGCCATTTTATCATGGGAGAAAAATTCCGCAACCTCGGGTACTTGAGGGGAATTATTTTCTCAAGGATACTTTGTGAATTCGAAGGACTTGACTTATTCCGTTTCATCTTTTTTCTTAATAAAATAACACACTTCTTTGATAGTTCACATTGAACTTGTATTGAAGGTGTTGGAAGACTTCATAAGTATTCTTGAAAAGTCTTGAACTTGTGTTGAAGTTTAGTGAACTAAGATATAGATTTGTGTACCCAAAAACAGCAATCTTAAGGAAATAAATTTCATAATATGTATTCTTTGGTTTATGGAGATTAAAACTTTAAGCTTTCTACTCCGTTTGAACTTAACAAGTGAATTGAAGAAATAAAATCTTCATCACAAGTTAAAGGTCATTCGGTTAACGATTTATCTTCATCGTTAAACTAAAAATAAGTGGTATTTATAAGTTGCTACGAACTTATAATTAGTATAATTTTATACTAAAAATTGACTGGTTTTAGTATAATTTATGGTAGGAAAAATGACTACAGAAGGTTATGTTGATGGTGTGACTAGTGTGCCAGCAACTAATGTTGCCACAACCAGTCGCACAAATATGCCACCCAATATGGCACTAGCGGAAAAGCCTGAAAAATTTTCTGGAGTTAATTTTAAGAGGTGCCAACATAATATGTTCTTCTAATTGACGACCTTATGTCTTCAAAGGTTTATTTTAAAAGATGCTCCAGAAGTGCCCGAAGAACTTCGGATCGGGAGCGATTCATTGTAACAGAGGCATAGAAATATTCTGATTTCCTATGTAGGAATTACATCCTAAGTGGCCTCCAAAATAACTTATACAATGTCTACAGCGTAATAAAAACATCTAAAGAATTGCGGAACGCGTTAGAAAAGAAATACAAGACTGAGGATGCTATAACCAAGAAGTTGTTTGTTGCAAGATTCCTTGAGTATAAAATGATTAACAACAAGTTTGTTGTATCTCAAGTACAGGAACTACAAATACCTTAGTTGAACACGTTAAAATTGTTCTTAATGTTCACATGAACTTTATTGTAGTTTTGGTTGTGAACAAGGAATTTCAAGTCGTGGCAATAATAGAGAAGTTGCCACCTATGTGGAAGGACTTCAAGAACTACTTAAAATATAAATGAAAGGAAATGACAGTCGAAGATCTCATAGTAAGGCTGTACATTAAAGAAGACAATAAAGCCGCAGAAAGGAGGTCGAAAGAAAATTTTGCAATGAGTGGAGCAAACATTGTAGAAGACGACCACAATGACTCAAAAAACCAAAAAAGGCTGGACAAGAAAACAATCAACCTAAGAAGAAATTCAAGGGAAAATACTTTAATTGTGGCAAGATTGGACACTAGTCAACAGATTGTCGTGCCCCAAAGAAAGGTAAAAAAAAGGATCATGCAAATATGGTTGAATGCAAGGACGAAATGGATGATCTGTGTGTCATAATGTCTGAATGTAACTTGGTGAAAAATTCTCGAGAATGGTGGATGAATTCTGGTGCCACCCGTCACGTTTGTTCAAATAAAGAGTTGTTTGTTGCGTTCGCGCCGGCTCAAGGTGAAGAGAAGATTTACATGGCAAACTCCGCAACTGCAAAAGTTAAAGGGACAAGAAAAGTATGCTAAAAAATAACTTCAAGCAAAGTGTTGACTCTTAACAATGTCCTGTATGTACCGGAGTTAAGGAAGAACTTGATTTTTGTATCACTTCTTGATAAAAACGGATTCAAATGTGCATTTGTTTTTTAAAAAATATACTTAGTAAAGGAGAAATGTACGTAGGAAAAGGCTAACTCACAGAAGGCCTGTTTAAGAAGAATGTAATAAATTTTGAAATCAATAAAAGTTCTATTTCTTCTTACTTTCTTGAGTCTAATGATTTGTGGCATGAACGATTAGGACATGTCAATTATAAAACTTTGTGAAAACTGATTAACTTAGAAGTTTTGAAAAACTTTGAGTGCAATAAATTAAAATGTCAAATGTGTGTGGAATCAAAGTATGCTAAGCATCCGTATAAGTTCGTTGAAAGAAATTCCAATCCCTAGACTTAATACACACTAACATTTGTGATATGAAGTCAACACCATCTCATGGTGGAAAAAGGATTTTATAACTTTTATTGACGATTGCACTAGATATTGTTATGTCTATTTGCTAAACAATAAGGATGAAGCAATAGATGCGTTTAGGCAATATAAAACAAAAGTTGAAAATTAGTTAGAGAAAAAGATCAAAACGATAAGAAGTGATAGGGGTGGAGAATATGAATCTCCCTTTGCGGAAATATGTGTAGAGAATGAAATTGTCCATCAAACTACGGCCCTGTATTCATCTCAATCTAATGGAATTAAGGAAAGGAAAAACCGCCCTTAAAAGAAATGATGAATGTCTTACTAATAAGTTCAGGTATACTACAAAACTTATAGGGGGAAGCTATCCTTACAGCTAACTGAATACTCAATAGAGTGCCCTATAGTAAGACACAATTAATTCCATATGAAAAATAGAAAAAAAGGAAACCCAACTTGAAAATTTTCAAAGTGTGGGGGTGTCTAGAGAAAGTACAAGTTCCTATGTCTAAAGGGTGAAAATAGGACCTAAGATAGTGGACTACGTGTTTATAGGATATGCTAAAAGTAGTAAAGCATGTCGATTTTTGGTTCATAAATTCAAATATTAGGATATCACTGAAAATATGGTAATTGAATCAGATAATGTTGAATTCCTTAAACATATTTATCCGTGTAAAACAAGACATGAACAGTCTAGTGGATGGTCTAAACGACCTCAAGATGAACCAAGTGAGGATGTACATAATTATGAGAATCCAAGACGTAGTACACATCAAAGAACGTCAACTTCGTTTGGATCAAATTTTGTAACATTTCTCTTAGAAAATGAGCCTTAAACATTTCAAGAAGCGAAGATGTCTTCAGACTCATCCTTTTGGAAAGAGGCAGTCAATAGTGAGATTGATTCAATCTTAAGCAACCACGCGTGGGAGTTAGTTGATTTTCCTCCAAAAAATAAACCTCTAGGTTCTAAATGGATCTTCAAAAGGAAAATGAAAACGAAAAGTACTATTGAAAAATATAAGGCAGGACCTGTAGTAAAAGGCTTCAAACAGAAAGAAGGCCTTGATTACTTTGATACATACTCGCCAGTAACAAGGATAACGTTAATTCGGATGTTAATTGCCTTGGTGGCGGTATATGATCTTGACATCCATCAAATGGATGTGAAAACAGCATTCCTAAATGGAGAATTGGAGGAAGAAATTTACATGGAACAACCCGAGGATTTTATAGTTCTTGGTAAAGAAAAAAAAGTGTGCAAACTAGTTAAGTCACTCTACGGACTAAAACAAACACCAAAACAGTGGCATGCGAAGTTTGACCAAACCATGTTGGCAAACGGGTTCAAGATAAATAAATGTGATAAATGTGTTTACATTAAAGATACTCCAAATCACAAGGTCATTATTTGTTTGTATGTGGATGATACGTTGATCATCAGTAAAGACTTTTCTAACATAAATGCTATAAAACGAATGCTTGAGAGCAAGTTTGATATGAAAGACCTTGGAGTTGTGGATGTGATCTTAGAAATAAGGATACATAAAACTTCACAAGGGTTGGCATTGTCACAATCTCATTACATCGAAAAAGTACTTGATAAATTCAAGTATTTGGAATATGGTATTGCCAAGATTCCATTGGATGTGAGCTTCGCACTTCAAAAGAATGAAGGTGAAAGTGAGTCACGGTTGGAGTACACAAGAGTGTTGGGGTGTTTAATATATATAATGAATTGTACACGACCATACATAACATATGCTATTAGTAAGTTGAGTCAGTACACGAGTAATCTCAATAAAACTCATTAGATGGCTATGAAAAAAGTTTTGGGGTATCTTAAATACACTTAAGACTATGCTTTGAATTATAATAAATATCCCGCGGTTCTTGAAGGATATATTGATGTAAATTGAAGCCATTCTGCTTCTTCACCAACTTTATCTAATTTACATCAGTATATCTTTCAAGTACCACAGAATATTTATTATAATGCAAAGAATAGTCTTGAGTGTATTTAAGATACCCCAAAACTCTTTTTATTGCCATCCAATGAGTTTTATTGGGATTACTCATGTATCGACACAACTTACTAATAGCGCATGTTATGTATGGTCGTGTACAATTCATTATATACATTAAACATCCCAATACTCTTGCGTACTCCAATTATGAGTCACTTTCACCTTCATTCTTTTGAAGAGCGAAGCTCACATCCAATGGAGTCTTTGCAATACCAAATTTCAAATACTTGAATTTGTCAACTTCTTTTAAATAATGAGACTGTGGCAATGCCAAACATTATTGAGTTCTATGGATTCTTATTTCTAAGATCACATCCGCAACTCCAAGATATATCATATCAAACTTGCTCTCGAGCATTCATTTCATTATATTTATGTCAGAAATGTCTCTACTGATGATCAACATATCATCCACATATAAACAAATAATGACTTAGTGATTTGGAGTGTCTTTACTATAAACACATTTAACACATTCATTAATCTTGAACCTGTTTGCCAACATAGTTTGGTCAAACTTCGCATGTCATCGTTTAGGTGCTTGTTTAGTCCATAAAGTGACTTAACAAGTTTACACACCTTATTTTCTTTTTCTGAAACCACAAAACCCTCAGGTTGTTTTATGTAAATTTCTTCCTCTAATTCTCCATTTAGGAATGTTGTTTTCACATCTATTTGATGATTTCAAGACCATATACAGCCGCCACGGCAATTAACATTTGAATCAATGTTATCCTTCTTATTGGCGAGTATGTATCAAAGTAATCAAGGCCTTTTTTCTATTTGAAACCTTTTACTATAAGTCTTGTCTTGTATTTGTCAATAGTACCATCCGCTTTCATTTTCCTTTTGAAGATCCATTTAGACCCTAAAGGTTTATTTCTCGAAAGAAGATCAACCAACTCCCATGTATGGTTGCTTAAGATTGAATCAATCTCACTATTGACTGCCTGTTTCCAAAAGGATAAGTCTAACGACGACAACGCTTTTTTAAAAGTTTGAGGCTCATTTTCTAAGAGAAATGTTACAAAATCTGATCCAAACGAAGTTGAAGTTCTTTGACGTGTACTACGTCTTGGATTTTCATCATTATGTACATTCTTACTTGGTTCATCTAGAGGTCGTTTAGATGCTCTACTAGACTGTTCATGTCTAGTTTTATACGGATAAATATTTTCAAAGAATTCAGCATTATCTGATTTAATTACCATATTTTTATTGATATCCGGATGTTCGGATTTATGAACCAAAAACCGACATGCTTTGCTACTTTTAGCATATCCTATGAACATGTAGTCTACCATCTTAGGTCCTATCCTTACTCTTTTAGGCATAGGAACTTAGACCTTCGCTAGACACCCCCATACTTTGAAATACTTCAAGTTGGGTTTTTTTCCTTTCCATTTTTCATATGGAATTGATTGTGTCTTACTATGGGCCACTCTATTGAGTATTCGATTAGCTGTAAGGATAGCTTCCCCCCACAAATTTTGCGGTAAACCTGAATTTATTGGTAAGGCATTAATCATTTCCTTCAAGGTTTGGTTTTTTCTTTTCGCAACTCCATTAGATTGAGGTGAATACAGGGCCGTAGATTGATGGAAAATTTCATTCTCTACACATATTTTCTCAAAGGGAGATTCATATTTTCTGTCCCTATCAGTTTTTATCGTTTTGGTCTTTTTCTCTAACTGATTTTCAACTTCTGTTTTATATTGCCTAAACGCATCTATATCCTTACTATTTAGCAAATAAACATAACAATATCTAGTGCACTCATCAATAAAAGTTATAAAATACTTTTTTCCACAACGAGATAGTGTTGACTTCATATTACAAATGTCAGTGTGGATTAAGTCTAAGAGATTAGAATTCCTTTCAACGAACTTATACGGATGCTTAGCATACTTTGATTCCACACATGTTTGATAATTTGATTTATTGCACTCAAAGTTTGACAAAAACTTCTAAGATAATCAATTTTCACAATGTTTTGTAATTGAAATGTCCTGATCGTTCGTGCCACAAATCATAAGACTCAATCAAGTAAGAAGAAACTGAACTTTTATTGATTTCAACATTCATTACATTCATTTTGAATAGGCCCTCGGTGAAGTAGCCTTTTCCTACATATACTTCTCCTTTACTAAGTGTAATTTTTTTCGAAAACAAAAACACATTTGAATCCGTTATTGTCAAGAAGTGACACAAAAATTAAGTCCTTCCATAACTTCGATACATACAGGACATTGTTCAAAGTCAACACTTTGCCTGATGTCATTTTCAGGCAAACTTTTCTTGTTCTTTCAACTTTAGCAGTTGCGGAGTTGTCCATATATATCTTTTCCTCGCCTTGAGCCGGAGCAAAAGAAGCAAATAACTCCTTGTTTGCACAAACGTGGCGGGTGACACCGGAATCCATCCACTATTCTTGAGGATTTTCCATCAAGTTGCATTCAGTCAGTATGGCATATAGATCATCCATTTCTTTCTTGGACTCAATCATATTTGCTTGGTCTTTCTTTTTTTCTTTCTTTGGGGCACGACAATCTATTGACTTGTGGCCAATCTTGCCACAGTTAAAGCATTTTGTCTTGAATTTCTTCTTGGGTTGATTGCTTTCCTGTTCAGCTTTCTTCCACTTTTTGGAGTTGTTGTGGTCATCTTCTATAATATTTGCTCCACTTATTGCTGAATTTTCTTTCGATCTTATTTTCGCGACTTTGTTGTCTTCTTCAATGCGTAGTTTCACTATAATATCTTCGGTTTTCATCTCCTTTCTCTTATGTTTCAAGTAGTTCTTGAAGTCCTTCCGCAACGGTGGTAACTTCTCTATTATTGCTGCAACTTGAAATGCCTCGTTCACGACCAAACCTACAATTAAGTTCATGTGAACATTAAGAATATTTTTAATATATTCAACTAAGGTATTCATTAAAATCATACCTTCCGTGAGGAGTTCGTGGATGATAACTTGCAGTTCCTGGACTTGAGATACAACAAACTTGCTATCAATCATTTTAAATTCTATGAATCTTGCAACGAAGAAATTTTTGGTTCCCACATCCTCAGTCTTATTTTCTTTCCAGCGTCCCCCACAACTTCTTTGTCATCTCCATTCCACTATACACGTTGTATAGTTCGTCTTGGAGGCCATTTAGAATGTAATTCCTGCATAGGAAATCTGAGTTTTTTCATGTCTCTATAAAGACAAATTTCTCCTGGTCTGAAGTACCTTCGGTCACCTCTGGAGCTTCTTCAGATGTGAATCATTGAAGACATTGAGTTGTAAGGTAGAAGAACATCTTCTGTTGCCACCTTTTAAAATCAACACCATAAATTTTTTGGGTTTCTCCGCTGGTGTCATTGCCTGCGGAGAACTCGTGTGACTCATTGTAATAATATTAGTTGCTGCCACAGTCATTGCAGTATCATTCACTTGACTGTCAGTAATCATTTTCCTGTCACAAAAAGACAGTAAATTTTAGTATATCAAAATACTACTTATAAAGTTGCAGCAACTTTAAACACCCCCTGTTTCTAGTTTAACGATAAAGTTTTTATGAATTTCAATCATCAACCGAGTGATCTTTAACTTGTGATGAAGATTTTATTTCTACAAATCACTAGTTAAGTTCAAATGGAGTAGAAAGCTTAAAGCTTTAATCTCCAGAAACCAAGCACTACAGATTATGAAAAAAAAACTTTGTTAAAAGAAAATTTCACCAAACAAGCAAAAAAAGAATTTTTTCCAACTTATTTCCATAAGATTGTTGTTTTTCGGGTACACAAAATCTGTATTTTTGCAACACTACTTCAACACAAGTTCAAGAATAATCAAGAACACTTATGAAATTGTCCAACACCTTCAACACAAGATCAAAATGATCTTTCAAAGAAGTATGTTTTCAATTTCTTAAAGAAAAATAGATGAAGTAGAAAAAAGACAAGTTCTCCGAATTCATGGAATGTCCTTAAGAAAATAATTTTCCTCAAGTACCTGAGGTTGTGGAATTTTCCTTCCAGGATAAAATGGCTTAACAACCAGAATGTAGCGGTACCTCAAACTTCTGGTTTTCTTTGAACTCACTCAACGGGAGATGATCACACAGAGTTTTTAGAAACAAGAGAATATTTTTCTTATGTAGAAAGTTTTACATACTAAACTTGTAGAAAAAATGCAGGTTTATATAGTCATAAAGTGCCCCTTCCTAAAGGTGCAATGATGTTAGAACATGCACAATGGAAGCAATAGTTCTACAGGATGAATAACTTACATATAATCTAGATAACATAATCAAAACGACAATTAGAAAACTTACCTCTTGAAGCTTTCACAAATATCGTTCAATGCCTTGGCCTCTAGTTCTACAGTCTTCTACAACTGCCTGACTTAACCTTTGCTTATCAAACTTGTGTGGGAAAGTATTTTTGGACTCAAAGAAAAGATGGAATTACTTTCATCTTCTGAACCCTTAAAACCCTATTTATTCTTGTTTTCTCATAAATAAGAGAAAATCAAGAGACAAACGTTTTTTGGCCTCTTTAGTTGTCCAAAACGTTTTAGGCCTCTTTAGCTGTCCAAAACGTTTTCAACCACTTAAAGTCAGAAGATATTATTTTCCTTCCAGAAGACCAGTAAATAATATTAATTCTTCTAGTAAGTTCCTTTTTCCTTTCCAAAATTGATTAGTTAATCAGGTATAGTAGGGACCACAGATTTATTAAGAGAGACTTCCAATTATGATATTAATTCGGTGATGAAAGAATTATCATATCATAATAAATTATAAATTATTCCACTAAAAATCTGTAATTGCACTCCTCGATTTAATTTTGAAAATCTACCATTACATCTTATTTAACTCTCCATGTTAGAATTACCGACACCAATCAATTAAATTAAATTCTCTGAAAAATTTAATTCATTGATTAATTTAATCCTTTATTTATAATGCTTAACTTATTTCACATGACGGATACAAAATCCACCTGCAGGGTTTTCACGTGAAAACTTATAAGCAACCGTAAAAGGGTGTCTTCTAACTCAAGTCCGAGACATGGTTCTATCAACTAATTAATATTTCACTAAGTGATTCGTCATCATCCAACCTATCAGGAATATGTTGACTCACAAAAGAGTTTCACCTTTTAATAGATTAAAACGACAAAACAAACCACATAGATCATAATAATTATATCAAGATTAAGAATATAAGTACATGTAATGGACTAGAGAAATCGTTTATTAATATTCAGAACATAAACGAATATCTCTAATTGGTTCGTTCAATACATACGAAATGTACTAGCACAAGAAGGTGGAATATTACCACTCCCATAATTAATATCAAATTATATTTAATCTTATGCTACAATCATCAAGATGTTTGTCCTACCTCATCTTTGATTGTGAACGTTAATTTATTACTTATAAGAACCGACAATTTTAATCTTCCGTGCATGAGTTAAAATATTCCATAAACAAAATTGTCTACTATATAAGCAAAGGACATACATGTTAACACAATGGTCTATTCAAATAAAGATTTTATTAATATAATAAATAGTCTTTGCATGAGA
This sequence comes from Capsicum annuum, assembly GCF_002878395.1. Taxonomy (NCBI): domain Eukaryota; kingdom Viridiplantae; phylum Streptophyta; class Magnoliopsida; order Solanales; family Solanaceae; genus Capsicum; species Capsicum annuum. Next base: position 16,550,096 of record NC_061122.1, on the reverse strand, counting down.
TGAAAATATAATACTATAACACAAGTTACATGGTTAATAGTATATCCTAACACAAGTTACATGGAAGAGTTATGTCTGTTCATTCGAAACATTGTGTCTTTTTTCTGAACAGACACAACTATCTGAACAGTCACTCCTTTTCCAGAACAATGTGTCTTTTCCTCAAAAGGTTTTGTCCCTCCATTTTCCATTCACACCAATTGAACCCAACAAGATGTAGCAACCCTTAGGCCTAGGGTGCCAAATGAGCGGGCTGAAAATGAGTCAGGAAAAATGGATAAAAATCCGACCTACTCATATTTGATATGGATAAAAAATGAGTAAATGAATGGATAACCATATTATCCATTATTTCTTATTATGTAAAAGAAATAAGTATTCCTAGATTACAAGCATTTTTACTTCTTTTTCTCCTTTTAGGGTGTGTTTGGTATGAAGACCTTTTTTTTTTGGAAAAAAAGTCATTTTGAGTCGGTAGTCAAGTTACCAAATCGAGGTCGAAATTTAGGTCTCAAGTTGGAATCGAAAATCGGGTCTCGAGTCGAGGTCGCGTCGAAAATCAGTTCCAGGGTCGGGTCATGTTAGGATCCCAATTCAAGATCGAGAGTTGGACCACGAGTCAAGGTTGGGAATTAGAGTTGCAATCGAGATCCAGAGTCAAGTCCTGAGTCGGTGTTGGGAGTCGAGAGTCAATTCCCAAGTCGAGATCGGGAGTTGGATCTTGGTTTAGGGTTGAGAGTCAGGTCCCGATCGGGATCAACAGTGAGATCCTGGGTTATGATCGTGGTCAGGGTTGAGAATTGGGTCCCAAGTCAATGTTGGGAGTGACATCTCTAGTCATGATTGGGAGTCGGAAGTTTGGGTTGACATTTGGGTCTCAGGTTGGCGTATGGTCCTAGGTTGGCATCAAGAGTCAAGATCAAGATCGAGACTTGGATCCTAAGTCGGGGTTGAGGTCAAATGTGGGGTGTTGAGTCTTGGTCAATGGCAAATATTTTCAATCTTGCATGTACCACAAGTAAATACAAAAAGAAAGATGTCCCTGTGTTCCCAAAATCCATTAGATTTGCCACTTCCAACATTCTGGGCAAATGGACAATACTACCAATACAACTAAAAAACACCATTTGATAACTTAAAACGATAAAATTAGAAATGTTAATGATGACAACAACAGAGGAGTTAGGCTATTGCTAGGAAACTCTTCATATAAGGCTTACAAGTATATAACGTCATTTCCTTTCGCGGCAATTCAATTTTCTTCACAGTTCTATGATCTAAATTATAAAGAAATAACTCTTGATCAATCTGCTGCAATTGAAGCAAAAGCTCGCCTTCTTGGACGTACAAAACCTTTATCCACCTCTTAGTGTTGCCACGAACTCATAGAATTTCCCTGAGACGCGAACTAAGAGGGAAAATTCTCTCATTTAAGAGATCAACCTTGTACCTTTTCATCCACGTTTGTGCCTCATAGTCCTCCAAAATCCATATATCCACGGTATACTTGGGGAAAAGCAAGTTACAGAAAGACAACCGATCATTCTTCACCGAAAGAGTCATAGTTTGATGCGCTTCCTTTGATTTACAGAGAGGACTACTTCCAGGATTAGGCATAGCAGAGAATTCTTCCTTATCCATTCTGAAAACCATGATTCCATTTTCACAAGGAGTAATAGTTTTTCTTTCCAAATCGTGATACACGATCCAATGCAATGCTCCATTAACAACTGGTGGATTGCCACCGCTTGACAAAAAGTTGAAAGAGGTGGACGAACGGATTTTCCTCCATGACCGCATCTTAAAAATATATACGAAATACTGACAAGAACTGCCTCGTACTTGCGTGTAAAGAACTCTGAATTGTCTTGTGTAGGGACAAAAGTACAGAGCAGATACGTAGCCGGGATAAAGTGTATGTCGAATAGTTACTTCCTCTTGTGTTACTGGGTTGACAACATAATAAATATTTTGCCAACTTATGGAAGCAAACAGAAGAACTCCTTGACAACAGTATGAAAGATTAACAACGTTGTCTTTCCAGTGCTTATTAATCATAAGTTCAGGTCTGAGATGTAAGTTCTCGAAGGCGGCCTTCTTCCACCACTTCTTGTTTTCACCAAAAACATAAAGACCAGGCCTGTGCTTGGCAAAATTATCACGTATGAGAAGCATGGGTGTACTAGCTCTACAGAGATCATGTAAGGTGGTAAAACAGTCGTGTGATGAGACCAAAGCTCTCCAACGCCTACAAACCCATCGACATCTTAGAAAAGAATGTGGTGGAAGTCTACTCAGAATATCAATCACGAGACAATCGGGCAAACGTTCAAAAGTGCTGTCAACATCATCAACTTTACATATTGTTTGAAGTAGCGAACCCAACAGTTCTGTGGTCAATTTGAAGCATTCAAGTGTCATCGCCTATAGTACAAAGCACACAATAAGAAAACCAATGCTTGTTTGATATGACAATAAAATATGTACTGATTTATCAAAAGAACAGATTATACTGAGGTCCTCCAGAATTTCATAATTAGGAGCTTGTGGAGTAAATGGATTAAGGTAGTAGATTAGTAGGTAGTGAAGCATTGTCTCACTCATCCTTCATACTAGAAGTCGTAGTTTTGTCATGCTTGCTATAGAATTTTTCCATGATCCCTTCACTTTAGTTAGTCTTAGGTGATTTCTCCTCATCTATCTAAGTCTTGGTGGGCAAAGTTGTCTGATATATATGTTCGTGAGAAGCTTTAAGTATCCGGATGTTGGTCCGGACACCATTGCTATCAACAAGAAAAATATGGATCATGATAAGACTTTTAATTTGTTAGGTTGGTTTAGATGCTTGATCACGTGAAGGGGAAAATTAATATTTCCGAAGACGAAAATACATGCATGTACATCACGAGGTCCCAAGTTTAAATTCAAATTCAAGTAAAGGAGCAGAGACGAAATTTTAACTAAGAGGGTTTTGAAATCAACATATATAATTGAGGGTGCTGATAAACTTGTGCAAGCTCTTTCTGAAAAGCTAATAAAAGAAAAAAGGTAAGTGCTGATACCATTTATATTTCTTAAAATATATGGTTATGTATGGTATGGTCTGAATTCCACAGTTACATAACTATGAAAAGTCTCACTTATGTAACCATCGATTTGGTGGTATCGCGTCGTTACCTTATTTTTTTTTTCACATTTTGCCTTTATTTATTATTTAATAATCCTATTTTATTCTTTATCTTACCTTTTTAGAGTATTCCTATCCGGTATCCTACTTTTATAGTAGGTTTATCTTTCAAATTAGTGATGTGTGAGATTATGTAACAAAGAAAAACGAAACGTTGTGTTAATTAAAACAGTACATTACATCATACGATATTATACATTATGAAACAAGACGTAAGAACCATCCAAACAGTGTGTTAATTGACTCAAAAAATTAACCTCAAATACTCAACTCGTTCCACCCCTAACTGCACTCTTGGTGGAAGGTGTGAGGTGCCAGTGGTACAATCGAGGTGCACGCAAGCTGATCTACTACCGATCTAATTTTTTGGGTCTCGGTGATCCTATGCTTTCCCATAATTTATTTATGGAATAATCTAGGTACAATTTATTTATGCTATAATCGGCTCACAATTTATTTGAGGCTGATCTAAAAACTATTTATATAATTCAAAATAAAAGAGAATTGGGTAAATTAAAGGGTACTTACAGTTTATTGAACTGAATTGCGGAGAGGAACTTATGAACTATTCAACCATGTTTCAATTTGAAGAGAGCAACTACTGAACTTACTTTATCCAATGGATATTTTCTAAACTTTAATATATCAATGTCCTTTTCCAATTAGGATATTGATTGAACAAGAACAAAATTACCTTTTTAACCCCTAGCTAAAACGACATAGCTTTGAAAAGACCAATAATTTTACTATTTTTACAAGGAGATAATTTATACTCCCTCTGTAGACATTTTTATGTGTCGTCATTTGACCGGATACGAAATTTAAAAAATAAATAATGAATTTGTATAATTTACAAAATTGTCCCTTCCAAAGTTTACTTTTTAATTGTCATTTCTTATAAAGTGAGACCCATTAAGAATAAAATAGAAATGAAGCAATTAAATAGTTACTAAATAAGGAAAGATAACATATTTTGGAATGGATCAAAAAGAAAATGACGACACGGAGGAAATATTTGGTCACGGCTTTTACAAGTTAATGGTCATAAATTAGCACAGTAATAATCACCATTTTATTTACTTAATAATGCTAATCTCAACTGGTTGGAGTAAAATAAATTATTCAAACTGAAAATCATACATCACTACAGGGTATAATCAACATTATGCATAAATGGAATAGGCATCACAATGCTACCAACACAACTAAATGCGATATTGCTAAAGGTTAATAATAATAAGATCAGAGAAGTTAGGATATTGCCAGGAAACTCTTAATACAAGTCATCTACAAGTATATAACTTCATCATATCAAGTTGTGCAAGTCCTAAAATACGTACGGTATTTCCAAATCCATTATATTTACGTGCTACGGTACTTCCAAATCCATTATATATTCTACCGTACTACCAAATCCATTATACAGAAAAATTACCTGCTTAGTAGTAAAACTAATCTCACTCATCAAATCAGAGATAAAAATTTCCTTGGCAGAGTTGATCTCCTTCTCTCAAACTCCCTAACCTGAAAGATAAAAGTGTTATGCCATTAATGTAAGTTCAATGATAATCTCGGGAAAAAAAAAAAAAAGAAGTGAAACATGTACCTTGCAAATTTGGTCGACCTGAGAAGGAGATGGAGCTGCTGACAGGGTACAACAAGGACCAACCGAGTTTTCTTCATTAACCACATTGTTACCGCCGCTCGATGTCCTCACAACTTCAACATCATTTCCATCCTCAACCTTGCAAAAAAGAAATATTAAGTTCAAAGCATCAAAATTCTTTAGTTTAAACATATAGGGGAGTTTCAATATCCCCACTTCAAAGGAAATAGTGTGCCTAGCCTTGTTATCAGAGGCTCAAAGTTATTGAATAAATAAACAGTTCAACCTATATCCATTTTTACCTCAGCAGAAATTGAGGATATGGATTTTTGATCAGCATTCCTGATAATTGGGGTCATCAGAGCCTGAAACTCAAGAGAATAGGATGAGAACAAAATTTGTAAAAGATCCAACAAAAACGGTAGTATGCAGAGTACCTTTTCAGAGGCAACCGCAGCGGATATATCAACAGAATCACAAAGTACCACGCCTCCTTTTCTACCGTCGCAGTAAGCTGTAATGGATTGACAGTAAACTTTTAACATTTCACAGGAGAAAGCATCCTTTACTAAGCTAATCATCTGGAAGTAAACTAAAGTATTTTTTATAGTGAAATTCAATGAAGAATTAGCATAGATGAGGAATGAATTGATTTGAGTTACCGGAAAACCATATTTGAAGGATATAGCAGGATATAGCCATCAATTAAATACAATGACCTCTCCAGCCTTTTCAGCTATTCTTGCTTGTGGGGGTGGGATATAAGGGTATTGTGAGAAGAGAAGTGCTACAGGTTTCAGAAGAGCAGTTCAGCAAAAATTTTATACTCTCAGTTGCTGGTATAGATTGTATCATGATGTACAAGAGATCAATACAGAAAAAGGTCATCTTACAATTTCACAGTATCATAGACAAACACTTAATAGTTATTATGAATGCGGGAGAAGAACCAAAACTATAATAGATTTCATGGAAATAGTGGTCTCCATTAGAAGTTTGTCCGATTGAAGAAGTGGCTGTAATTGTCAACACAATCAACTCGTTCCACAATAAGTTACAGAAGCAAAGAGATACCTCTGGAAAATTCTTTGGCGAGTCAAACTAATAGTTTGTGTTTCCACAATACTTTTTTTCGTTATGAGAAGACGAAGAAAGAAGTGTACACAAATAGAGGCTAGCTGTTACTTTGTAAATGCATTTTCTAAAATTAACCAAAGAACAAACTGTAGCTCGTAACCAGACGAGTCTCCTGTTCCGTCCAGAAAAAGGTTTCTCCTTTACAAAGTGTGTATTAGTTCCGTGAAAAAAAGTTAAGACAGGCCTCACTCCAGACCAACAACAATGGAAATGATCAGGATGAAGTCTAATGGAGTTAAGTGTCTCATTGGGTGCTTCTTAGTTAAAGAGACTGTAGGAGACTCACTAGACCTCTGTAAATAAGATAGCTACCATGCTTCATTTATATAAATGGAAATACATATCTTTATAACATGCTTCAATGTTTTGTCATTGTATATGTTCACAAAAATAACAATATATAAACTCTAAATATTTACCTAAAACAGAACGTGATAGATATAAGTTTGTAAAGGACTTTAGGATATCTAAGTGCATCTAACAACAAACACCAATCATATTAACTGGAAAAGCTATCTTTTGTCCCTCCTACATCTCCTTTCAGAGATCATATGAACTTTTCGTGACGTAAGAAATAAATGAAACTGACTGGGAATATCAAAATTGAGAAAAAAGATTATGGTCATTCCTCTAACAAAGCTAGAAGTCTACTTCCACATACTAAACAAATTTACAATTAGCTTCATAGCTAACGACGATTCGCTTCATCCTACAATTTAGTTGTTAATATGAAATAGGTTAAGAACTTCAATTAGCTACCTTTCGTCCCTCCTACATCTCCTTTCAGAGATCATATGATCTTTTCCTGGCATAAGAAATAAATTAAACTGACTGGGAAACATCAAAATTGAGAAAAAAGATTATGGTCATTCCCCTAACAAAGCTAGAAACCCTGCTTCCACATACTAAACAAACTCACAGTTAGGCTTCATAGTTCATCCTACATTTTAGTTGTTCATATGAAACAAGTTAAGAACTTCAATCAGCAATGAAAATACTAATAATATATCACCATTTGCTTCTGGTACATTTCTTGATGCCTTTGCAACAACTTTGATGACAATGTCATACACGGAGACTTTAACATCACACTTTTCTGCATAGAATAAAGATGTGCCAGATAATTATGAAGCAAAAGCAACAAGAAAAATTAAACACCTTAATTCTATACTTATAATATCTGTTAGAAATGACCATTGATTTGAAAAGGTTCTACATATTAGATATAAGCAAATTACAATTTATAGCACTAAGAACTTGAGAATTGACAAAACCTGTGGACAAGTACAAAGGAGGAGGAGATTGCTTTGATTCCAATAACCTTGCTGCTATCACCTGCAAAATATTAGGATTGCGAGACACGGCAAATCAAGTATGAGATGTCATTGTTACTGTGTTTCAGTAGCTGTTAGGAATGGGTCAAAAGACCTCAGCAGATTTCTAGGATAGCAGCTTATTTTTAGTCATTATCCTAATTTAGTTGTTCCTATTTTCTAGGCATTACGCAGTTTTTTCAGCAGTCATTTTTCTGTTTCAGTTGTACTGCTACTCTATTTATTCTGATTGCTTGAAGCTAAATAAAACAACTCTTTCAATTACAATCATCTGATTGCTTCAGTTCATAACATTGGTATCAGAGCCTTACTTCTTAAGGGACTTGTGAGAGACTTGTGAGTGTTTTTTTCCTGAGTGTTTATCCAAATTTGTGGCTGCAAAACACCATTCAAACAATGGAGAATGCAGGTTCTTTTTCTGCTATGGCTCCGCCAGTTTTCAACGGAGAAAATTATCAAGCATGGGCAGTAAAAATGCAGGCTTATTTGGAGGCCTGCGATTTGTGGGTGGCTGTCGAGGAAGACTATGAAGTGCTTCCTTTGCCAGAGAATCCAACCATGGCTCAGATTAGAGCTCACAAGGAGAGGAGAACAACAAAGTCCAAAGCTAAATCATGTCTCTTTGCTGCAGTTTCTACTACCATTTTCAGTAGAGTAATGACATGTAAATCAGCCAAAGAAATTTGAGATTTCCTCAAGAAAGAGTACGAGGGAGATGAAAGAATCAGAGGCATGAAAGTACTGAACTTGGTCAGAGAATTTGAGATGCAGAGAATGAAGGAATCCAAAACCATTAAGGATTATTCTGACAGGTTGCTTCTGATTGCAAATAAGGTAAGGATACTTGCAACTGAACTTAATAACAAAAGAATAGTTCAAAAGATTCTTGTAACCTTACCTAAAAGATATGAGGCAATTATTGCTTCATTGGAAAATACTAAAGATCTGTCAAGGCTTATCTTGGCAGAGTTATTGAGCGCTCTGCAGGCACAAGAACAACGAAGGATGATGAGGCAAGAGGGATCCATCGAGGGAGCCCTACAAGCAAAGTTGCAGCTTGGTTCAGATGTTGTTAAGGGTAATAAAGGAAAAGGAAAGAAAGGAAACTATGGAAACTATGAAGCTACATCTGAAAAAAATGCTACTGCCACCGCTAATAACAAAGAAGGCAAATATCCACCTTGTCAACATTGTGGGAGGAGAAATCATCCACACTTCAAGTGTTGGAGAAAGCCTGATATGAAATGCCGAAAGTGTCAAAAACTTGGTCATGCCGAGATTATCTGCAAAGAGAAGCATTTACAACAACAAAATGAAGTACAAATTGCAGACCAAGAGCGAGAAGAGCAATTGTTTGTGGCTACCTGTTACGCAAGCAAAAGTTCAAGTGAAAGCTGGCTTATTGATAGTGGTTGTATGAAACACATGACCAGTGATGAAAAGCTTTTTAGAGAGCTTGACAAATCAGTTAAATCAAGAGTCAGGATCAGAAATAAAGAATACCTCCCGGCGGCAGGAAAAGGGACTGTAGCAATTGAGAGTTATAAAGGTACAAAACTCATTTATGAATTTTTATTTGTTCCTGAACTTGAGCAAAATTTATTAAGTGTTGGACAACTGCTGGAAAATGGATTCAAATTATTATTTGAAAACAAGGCGTGTCTAATCAGCGATCCTAGCGGTCAGGAAATGTTTAGAATCAAAATGCAGGGAAAAAGTTTTTCCTTGAATCCATTGGTGGAGGAACAAATAGCTTTTACAAGTCAGTCCTCCATTACGGAAACGTGGCACAAAAGGTTGGGGCATTTTCATCACAAAGCTTTGTTGTTTATGCAAAGAAGCAAAATGGTAAGTGGTTTACCAAACTTGGAGGAGCATCTCCCAAGCTGTAAAGCTTGTTTGCTTGGCAAGCAGATTAGGCTTCCATTTAAAAGTTCCACATGGCGAGCTACAGAGAAGTTGCAACTCATTCATACCGATCTATATATATATAATTGAAAATTACGTAAAAACACTATAAAATCACAATAATTTATAATTTAAGTATTTAAAAAGTACATAAAAACATTATGATAAAAAAAGATTTGTTTAAAACTCAAAATCTTAAAAGTGTTGCATAAACAATTCATTTCATTCCTAAGGGGGTGATTGTCCATGAAACATTTTATTTTTTTCCCGGAGTTGAACTCCATAAAATACATTTGACCATAAAATTTGTGAAAGTTTGAAAATTCAATTATTTTTATTTTTTTTACTCCAAATTATTCACAAAGATTTAAAATTCTAATTTATACTAATGGTCAAATATAATTCCAAATTTCAAAATATTTTCACTTTTGAAACATAAACTACTTTTTCCAAATTCTCACATTTCCCTGGCCAAACGTCTCCTTCAGTCTATTAGTTAAGTAGAAGTTTAAGACAGTTTTTGGTCGGATCTGTAATTTCTTGCTTTTATACATTGTCCTTTCACTTTAACAAAAATGACAAATTATGTTAAGCTACATATAGTACTCTTAATAGCTTTTCTTGCAAGTTTTCTGCACTACTGTCCTTTCCATTTTTTCTTATAATGCCATCAGTCAACTCTTCTGCATTTCTTGTAAATCCACTGATCGCTTCATTTGCTGTAGTTATTGAAAAATTCAATTAGATTCCAACATACACCCCCCACCCCTCACCCCCGCACCTCTTGTGGCTATTTGACACTACTAAAATAGTGTTTGTTTTTTTTTTTGTTAAAAGGATGCATTAAATTAAACTAAACAGAATCACACATGGCGTTATGCCTAGTTAGGCTCAGTTACAAAAATATATAGGGGCTTCACGCCCATGAGTACTCAAAGAAATAGGGACACTTCTTTGATAAAAAGTTCCAGAAATATCATTCAGGACCTCCTTTACAACAAAAGATAGTGGTGCGACAAAATCTTGGCTTCCTCCAACAAAATCTGCACTGCTCCATTCTTTGCCAGTGCATCGGCTAATTTGTTTTGCTCCATAGAGCAATGTTGCACGGCTGTCCCTCCCAGTCTTCTTATCAATAATTTGCCGTCATCAATAAGTGGATCATATAGTGGGTTACCTTTTGACAACATGTGGATTACTTCTTCAGAATCAACATTAATCTCAATGAAGGTTAGATTTTGTTGAAGCACTATCCTAAGACCTTCTCTAAGAGCCATCAGTTCCATGTGATTGATGGTGGCATACATGAAACTTTGAAGGAAACCTACTACCCAGTCGCCTCTATTGTTCCTGACCACCCCACCAATATCCCCTTTCCCAGGGTTATCAGTGCACTATGTTAACTTCTACAATGCAATGGGAAGAACTAAGTGAATTATAAGCTCAAGCAAAGGGAAGCTCTGCATTCACAAGCTGAAAGAGAAGAAATTTTGAGTACAATTCTAATATGATAACTGCTACTCCTAACCTCTATTTATAGAATCTATTGGCTCATTGCTATTGCATTTATCCTAGACATTAAGTTAGGCTAACAAACTAGCTAACCGCCTCTAACTAATAGTTGCATATACCTTAGCTGTTAATGTACAGTTGTACACTTTCCTAACTAACAGCTACATACACCTTAGTTGTTAATGGATAGTTGTACCCTTTTCTAACTGTCTAACATCCTCCCTCAAACTAGGCATATGAAACACATTCTTTATGCCTAGCTTGGTAAGTAGGCTGTTCTGATGTATGAAGATATGTTGGTTAAACTAATCCAAGTTGAATCTTCTCCCTGATAAAGTGACAATCTATATCTATGTGCTGAGTTCGTTCATGAAACACAGAATTAGCTGCAATTTGAATTGCATACTTGCTATCACTACATATAGACACTGGCAAAGTAATGTCAACTCCTAGTTCATTGTACAGTCCAACTAACCACACAATCTCAGCTACAGTAGATGCCAAACTCCTATACTCGACCTCTGCGGAGCTCCTTGAGATAGTGTCTTGTTTTTTTTATTTCCAAGAAACCAAAGAATCTCCATAAAACAAAAGGTAACCAATGATTGATTTTTTGGTGTTTGGGCATGATGCCCAATCTGCATCACAAAAAGCTCTCAACTGCTTTGTGCCTTTAGATGTCATAAGAATTCCTAACCTTGGTGAATGTTTTACATACTTGACCACTCTCATTGTTTCTTTCATATAAGATACTTTAGGCTTATGCATGAATTAACTTAAAAGTTGAACTACAAATGCAATATTTGTCCTAGTTATAGTCAAGTAAAGTAGTCTTCCTACAAGTTTTTGATATCTTGTAGGATCTTCTAAAACCTTGTCAGTGCTGCTAGAAGGTGGAAAATATAAGTCAAATTCTAATGTGGTAAGCTTCTAATTTAATTCTATTGGGGCTCCTACAGGCTTTGAGTTGCACAATCCCATGTCTCATATCAACTCCAAACAATACTTTCTCTGGTGCATAAGAATACTGGCCTTACTTCTTGCAAATTTGATGCCTAAAAAATATCTCGTCACCTAGATCCTTAATCTTGAACTTATCTGGAAAAATCTTCTTTGTGACCAATATCATCTCATGGTTATTTTCTGTTATCAGCAAGTCATCAACATAAATGAGTACTACTACCATGTTGCCTTCAGGATGTTTTGCGAATAGAGAATAGTCAAAGTGGCTCTGCCGAAAGCCAACATCAAGTAACGATGAGGTTAGCTTAATGTTCCATTGTCTACTTGCTTGCTTAAGTCCATAAAGAGACTTAGTCAACTTGGATACTGTCCCCTGCTCACTTTAATGATGAAATCCTAAGGGTAATTCCATGTATACACCCTCATTCAAGTCACCTTAAAGAAAAGCATTGAATACATCCATTTGATGAAAGTTTGAACCATTTACAGGTACTAATGAAATGGCCACCCTGGTTGTTACCATTTTGATAATGGGCAAAAAAATTTCCCGATAGTCCAAGCCTTCTTTTTGGTTGTAACCTTTAGCAACCAACCTAGCCTTGAATCTATCAATCTCACCATCAACCTTGTACTTGATTTTATATACCCATTTACACCCAATTGCTTTCTTACCTGCAGGAAGTTGTGTAAGCACCCATGTATGATTATCTTCTAAAGTTTGTATCTCATTTTGCATAGTTGTAATCCACCTACTAGGTTCCTTTTCTTGGGATATATTAGTAGCAAAACTTCTATATGAAGGAGAAATGCTCTGGTAACTATCATATCTGCAATGGAATATAGACAATTCCCAACTATTGTTTTCTTTCCTGATAGAACATAATTTGTATGCCAAAGGGGTGGCTTTGCAAGCCTGTTAGACTTTCTAGTGACAACAGGTGGTATGAAACCTGTTTCATAAGAAATATCAACACCCACATGTGTTTCCTCAACCACTGCAATACTTTTTCCTAGCAAAACTTGTTCATCAATGCTTGTAAGCTCAATATCAGGAAACTTAGTTATTTCTTCAGCCATTGGATGAATATGGGCATCTGTTTGTACAAGAGTATCAGCTGGTGCAGGTATCACATAAGGGATATGGTCACGTGTTGGAACATCAGATTATGACATAAGAAAATGCAGATCTTCAGATTTGAGTCCTTGTGCTTGGAAAGGACAAACTATTTCATCAAACTTCACATCTCTATAAACAAATATAGTATTTGTCTCAATATCAAGTAATTTGTACCCTTTTTGTACTACAACATAACCAAGCAGAACTACCTTCTTAACTTTAGGAGCAAACTTGTCATCTTTTAATAGATTTGTTGCAAAAGAAAGACACACTATCACCTTAATATGAGATAAATATGGTTCTTTCCTATAGAATAACTTATATAGTGATTTATTTCCCAAAATTAATAGAGGTATCCTATTTATGATGTATGTAGCAGCTTCAATATATTCTCCCCAATATTTTCTAGGTAAGCAGCCTTGAAATTTGACAGTTCTTGTAATTTTCAGTAAGTGTCTGTATTTTCTCTCCACAACACCATTTTGTTGTGGGGTATAAGGCCAAGACCTTTGATGAACAATTCCATGCATAGTAAACAATTCATAACAATTAGCATTGAAAAATCTCCTCCATTATATGATCTAAACACTCCAACACACTTGTTAAACTAGTTCTTTATCATTAATAGAAATTGTTTCAGAACAACAATTATATCAGATTTTAAAGTGAGCAGAAAAGTCCAAGTTCATATAGATTTATCATCCACTAATATGAGGAAATACCTTTTTCCAGAGTGAGTAGGGACTTTGTAAGGTCCCCAAACATCCATATGCACTAAATCAAACACAACAATTGAACTTGTGCTACTAGTAGAGAATGAAATTCTGGTTTGTCTAGCTTAAGGACAAATAGTACAATGATCTATAGAAAACTACCACTACTACTAAATTCATTTATTCTTCTAAGAATACGCATAATAATATGACCCAATCTCTTATGCCAAACAGCTGGATCTTCAACCTTAGTGACAGCAGACATGGTTTGACTCCTTTTATTTTATTTCTTCCAATTTAGGACATATAAGTCATCTTCTACATCACCAATCCCCTTGACCTTCCCAGACAATGCAACATGTGGGGAAGAAAGAAACACAACAATTCAATTCCTTTGTCAGTTTGTTAACAGATAAAAGGTTAAACTTGAATGTTGGCACACACAACAAATCACTAATACTATCTTTTGTACTTAATTGAAAATCACCAATAAGGAACTATTGTTGAGTCGCATGTGTGTAATTAAACTTTTCATATTTATCCTACCAGTCTTTCATTTGCAGGTATATTTTATCTCCTATCATATGATCTGTAGCTCCAAAATCAATATTTCATTTGAGTAAATCACTATTAGAATTGCCTGTATAAAATAAGCCTTTAGGATGGTTGATCTTCCTCCAAAAAATAAACCTTTAGTTTCTAAATGATCTTCAAAAGAAAAATGAAAACGGATAGTACTATTGATAAATACAAGGTAAGACTTGTAGTAAAATTATTTAAACAGAAGGAAGGCCTTGATTACTTTGATACATACTCGCTTGTAATGAGGATAACATCAATTTGGATGTTAATTGCCTTGGCGGCAGTATATGGTCTTGAAATCCATCAAATGGATTTGAAAACAACATTCCTAAATGGAGAATTAGAGAAAGAAATTTACATGGAACAACCTGAGGGTTTTGTGGTTCTAGGTAAAGAAAAGAAAGTGGGTAAAATTGTTTATTTACTTTATGGACTAAAACAAGCGCCTAAACAGTGGCATGTGAAGTTTGACCAAACCATGTTGGCAAATCGGTTCAAGATAAATGAATGTGATAAGTATGCTTTTATTAAAGACACTCCAAATGACAAGGTCATTGTTTGTTTGTATGTGGATGATATGTTGATCATCAAAAGAGATATTTCGACATAAATGCATGAAACGAATGCTTGAGAGAAAGTTTGATATGAAAGACCTTGGTGTTGCGGATGTGATCTTAGGAATAAGAATTCATAGAACTTCACAAGGGTTGGCATTGTCACAGTCTCATTACATCAAAAAGGTATTTGATAAATTAAAGTATTTGGAATATGGTATTGTCAAGACTTCATTGGACGTAAGCTTTGCACTTCAAAAGAATGAAGGTAAAAATGACTCACAGTTGGAGTATGCAAGAGTGTTGGGATATTGCATATATATAATGAATTGTATACGACCAGACATGGCATGTACTATTAGTAAGTTGAGTCGGTACATGAGTAATCCCAATAAAACTCATTGGATGACAACGAAAAGTGTTTTGGGGTACCTTAAATACACTCAAGACTATGCTTTGCATTATAATAAATATCCCGCGATACTTGAAAGATATAGTAATGCAAATTGGATCACCTAATCAAATGAAGTAAAATCCACTAGTGGCTATGTATTTACTATAGGTGGAGGAGCAGTCTCATGGAAATCATCCAACAGACATGTATTGCTAGCTATAATACCCCAAAGTTTCCTAACTAATTTAGTCTGAAGAATGTCAAGTATTAGCTTCTAAATTGAATGATGTTTATTCCATCAGGAATTTTCAAGATTCTTACTTTTTGTCATGTGGGAAATTCAATAAGCCTTCCATCGATATAAAATTTGCCTAAATCCGATAATCGGATAAGAAGTTATGACTAAACAGTGCCATATTAGTTAGTGGCACGCCACGCCACAGGAGAAAATGGCAATTGTCAAATTCCAGAAGGGGCCCACGATAGTGGAGCATCCGTGCCAAACTTCTAGGTCGCAAATGAAGTGGCAACGTGATGGCTCTGCAGCACGCCATCCCTCAATTTCCCAGTTGTGAAATTCTAGTGACATGACGCGATAGCGCCGCGTCGCGCCAGGGTCTAATTTGGAAAAATTTTACTGAAATTAAAAGATGCGTCCAGGGTTAAAAAGGTCAATTTTCCACCCCTATTTAAGCCCTTTAACATGAGATTCAGCTATTTGGAACCCAAATATATTAGTTTCTCTCAATTTTCTCTCAAGAACAAGCTAGGGTTTCAATTGGGGATTCAATTTCAAGAAAGTCTCTCCATCAATCTTTGCTAAATCAAGAACTAAGGTATGCGCTGTGTTGATTTATGGATTTCTTTCATCCATAAAGCTCAAGAATCCTATTTTAAATTTTAAATCATGATTATTATATTGTGGGTTGCTCAAGTTATGTGATGGTTGTTGTTTGATTCCCATGATGGGATCCTTATGTGAAATTATAAAAACTACGTTAGCATATAAATTGAAATCCATGAATTTGGTGGTTTATAATTTGTGAAATTTGATGATTTCACCTATGCGTTAAGTTGTTTGATAAAATGCCTAAAGGGATAGAAATTATGCACTATAGCTAAATTGTGACCCAAATGGCAATGTATACTTTAACCTTATGTTCAAAATGACTTCTATGTTATTCTTATGTATTGAAATTTCTTGTGGGATTGCTCATGAGTTAGCCTTATGAAATTATGCTATGTATACATGCTATCTTATTTAAGTACCAAGCTATGATAATCAAATGCCCATGAAATATCTCCAACTATTATATTATGGATTGTTGATGTTGGTCATGTATTTAATAATGTCATGCCTTGTCTGTTTCCTTCCATCGATTCCTGGGGGTACTTGCATCTGAAAATATAGCTTTGTGCCTAGATTTAGTGTCATGTTTTCACGATATCCTCAGTCAAGCCATGGTCCATAGAACCCAGTCAGTCATGTGACTCCGGAAAGCTCAATAATTCAGTAATCTCAATAGTATTTCACCAGCTAACAGAACTCCATGAATTTATTCTAGTCCAGTTCAGTTAATCATGTTCAGTGTCTATTCAAATGGGAGTAGGAATTAGCACCAAGTGAACCCAAGGATGGGAACTCACTTGTTATATGAGGGTGTGATTCTTAGAATCAATCCTTGCATTTCAGAACTACGTTGCCAGCATAGGTTGAGACATCATAGCCTATTAGGGTAGATGAGATCGATTAACCTGTTATGTGAGGGTTTTCACCGTTCTCACTAGAGTTACATGTTATATGAGGGTTACTCACAGATTGTCCTTACTAGTGGCGCAGTATTGACACCCTTCCAATTGGTATTACAGATTGGACCCTAACTCAGCCATAATGGCGTATTAGGGCATGTTAGTTAAATAACTACTTCCCACAGTTTTAGTTACAGAATCAGGACTATCAGATACATTCAATAAGTCTTAGTATTAGAACTTAGATAGTTCTACAAAATTCAGGACTGTCAGTTACAGTCAACTCAGAACAGTACGAAACTCAACTAGTTCCATTAGATTTAGGACTGTCAAATACAGTCACTCATGTTATCAGTTATATCAGCCATCAGAACTCAGTTATCAGTCATGTTATTTATCAGTAAATTCATGTTATCATGATCTCAGATATAGTTACTATGTATTTATGCATGTATTATCATGTTCATATTAGTCAGTTAGCTATATTGTTCATGCATATAAACCCCATGCGTTCAGCCTACCTTACATGCATACCAGCACATTCAAAGTATTGACGCATTTGCGCTATGATGTCTTATACCATAGGTTCAGAAGCACGAGATCCAGAGCATCAGTAGCATTCCAGTCTTCGCAGTCAGAGTTAGCAGTGAATCCTCATCTTTCAAGGACATGATTATTTCTTTATTATCTCATTAATTAGTTTATTAGTTAGATTTAGTTAGGGACATGTCCCATCGTCTCTTTATTTAGACAGTTATGTTTTAAATGCTTTTCAGACTACGGTATGTTTAGATAATTTAGTTTTGGGCTTTTATACCCCATCACAGATGTTCTATTTTATCAGATATTATGTTACAGTTTGAACTTTATGTCCTTTCAGTTCATGTTTCCACATTATACAGTATATCATGCAGTATACAAGCTTAGATGTCAGTCATGGGTTAGCTTATGGTCCTTCGGGGTCATGAGCACCATGCAGTATTTCGTGTACCAGATTCAGTGTGTTACAAACTTGGTATCAGAGCCTAAGGTTTAATAGAGTCCTAGAAAATCTGAAAGTCGCATCTAGTAGAGTCTTGTGCATGGATATGTTGCACGCCACATTTATGTACAGGAGGCTATGAGATGTTTTAGGAACAATTTCCCTTCTCTCAGTATTTATGTCATGCTAGTGAGCATAATTTTAATCAATCTCTCAGTCTAATCTATTTCTCCCTTTCTTCTACAGAACCTGCCTCCTAAAAGAAGAAATGGGAATCAGTCAGCCCCTCAGCCCGAAGAACCTTTGGTCGAATATGTTTCTCATGTAGAGTTTAGAGTTGTATTCACTACTCTTGCTCAGTCAATTACTGCTTAGAATGAACTACCAACTGTTGTTCGGCCAACCTAGTAGCCAATTCAGCTGTAGTCAGGATTCGGGACCTCACTCGAATGAATACTTCATCTTTTCTCGAGTCTAAGTCAGATGAGAACCCTCAAGAATTCATCGATCAGGTTCAGAAGGTTATAGACATCATGGAGTTTACTCCTAGTGAGAGTGCTGAGCTAGTTGCATACCAGTTGCAGGATATTCCCACACTTGGTTTAGACAATGGAAGTTAGAAAGGCTAGAGGATGCAGGGCCTATTGAGTGGGAGGAGTTTGTCACCGTATTCTTAGAGAGGTTCTTTCCCCTAGAGCTGAGAGAAGCTAAGGTGTTAGAATTCATCAACCTCAGGCAGGGTAACATGATGGTGAAAGAGTATTCTCTTAAGTTTACTCAATTAACTAGATATGCCCCTCATATAGTTGCAGACAGCAGGGCCAAAATGAGTAAGTTTTTTTCTGGGGTGAATAATAGTGTGGTCAATGAGTGTAGGTCTAAGATTTTGAATAGTGACATGACTTTAGCCAAACTTATGACTCATTCTCAGCAGATAAAGGAGCAAAAGATTAAGATGAGGGAGAAGCAGAATAAGAGAGCAAGGACAGGTAGTTTCAACTTTGCTCAGCCCAAATAACAAGGAAGAAACCGTTCTCAGTTTCATCCTAAGTCATCAGTTCCAGCTTTTTTTTCAGCTAGTGCTCCAGCTCCTAAGTTTAGGGATAGTAATAAATATAAAGTGCCAGGCTCTAAGTTTCAAGGCAGTATTAGTAGTGCCCGCACCTATCCTCTTTGCTAGACTTATGATAATAACCATCAGGGTATTTGCAGAGTTGGCAGTGGTATTTGTTTTGGATATGGCAAGCCAGGCCACAGAGTCAGAGAATGTCCTCAGCCAGGTCCTCAGGGTCAGCAAAACCATTTCTCAGCTCATTCCGATTGCCCAAATCAGCAGGGTGCTACTTCCAGTGCTACTAGTAGGCAACGCCCAAACAAACTCTATGCTCTCCAGTCCTGGTAAGATTAGGAAAATTCTCCTAATATGGTTATTGGTACGTTACAGATCTTTCATGTGCATGTTTATGCTTTTCTAGATCCAGGAGCTTCTTTTTCTTTTGTTACTCCTTATATAGCAGTTGATTTTGAAATCAGTCCAAAAATTCTAGTAGTGCCCTTCTCAATCTCTACCCCAGTGGGTAAAACCATCATAGCCCGATGGGTATACAGGAACTGCCCATTATGATATTTCAGAAAGTCACTTCAGTAGATTTAGTTGAATTAGAGATGATGGATTTTGATATCATTCTCAGCATGGTTTGGCTTCATTTCTTCTATGCCATAGTTGACTGCAGACATAGAATAGTCCAGTTCCAGTTTCTAAATGAACCAGTCCTATAGTGGTAGAGTAGTGTATCCGCTTTCAGAGGTCAGTTTGTTTTCTACCTTTGGGCATGGAAAATAATATCTAAGGGATGTGTCTATCATCTTGTTCAAGTTAAGAACACTAGTTTCGAAACTCCCAGTCTTGAATCGGTCCCAATTGTGAGTGAATATTTAGATGTCTTTCCCAAAGATCTTCTAGGAATTCCTCCCGAAAGGAAAATAGACTTCGGCATTGATCTTCTTCCAGATACTTAGCCTATATCTATTTCTCCATACAGAATGGCACCAGCAGAACTCAGAGAACTGAAAGAACAGTTGAAGGATCTCTTAGATAAGGGATTCATCAGGCCCAATGTGTCCCCATGGGGTGCACCAGTCTTATTCGTGCGAAAAAAAGACGGTTCTCTCAGAATGTGCATAAACTACTGTTAACTCAATAAAGTCACGGTCAAGAACAAATATCCACTTCCCAAAATCGATGACTTATTTGACCAACTTCAGGGTGCCAGTTATTTATCTAAGATAGACCTCAGATCCAGCTATTATCAGCTTAGAGTTAGAGAATGTGATATTCTTAAAATAGTCTTCCGTACCCGGTATAGTCACTTTAAATTCCTAGTCATGTCCTTTGGTCTTACCAATGCCCCAACAGCTTTTATGGACTTGATGAATTGTGTGTTCAACTAGTACTTGGACATGTTCGTCATAGTCTTTATAGATGATATTCTGGTCTATTCCCGCAGTGAGCGTGATCATGTGGACCATCTCAAAATCGTACTTCAGACTCTCAGAGATTATTTACTATTCACCAAATTTAGTAAGTACGAATTTTGGCTAAGGTCAGTAGCATTCCTTGGCTATATAGTTTCAGGTGATGGCATTAGAGTAAATTCTCCAAAGACTGAAGTAGTAAAAAACTGGCCCAGACCTGTCTCTCCATTAGATATCAGGAGTTTCTTGGGTTTGGATGGCTATTACAGGCGGTTTTTTATGGGATTTTCTTCTATTGCATCCCCTATATCCAAATTGACTCAGAAGAAAGTTAAGTTTTAGTGGTCAGATCCTTGCGAGAAGAGTTTTCAGGAGTTGAAGACTCGACTCACCTCAGATCTAGTCCTAGCTCTTCCAGATGGTTCAGATGGTTTCATAATGTATTGTGATGCATCCCGAGTAGGTTTGGGTTGTGTCCTTATACAGCATGGTAAGGTCATAGCCTACGCCTCCAGACATCTTAAACCCCATGAGAAGAATTATCCTGCTCATGATCTTGAGTTAGCAGCTGTAGTATTTGCCTTAAAGATTTGGAGGCATTATCTATACGGAGTTCATGTAGACATGTTCACAG
This sequence comes from Capsicum annuum, assembly GCF_002878395.1. Lineage (NCBI taxonomy): Eukaryota > Viridiplantae > Streptophyta > Magnoliopsida > Solanales > Solanaceae > Capsicum > Capsicum annuum. The sequence continues at coordinate 16,529,249 of NC_061122.1, read as the reverse complement.
ATCATAAGAGCCTTCAGTATGTTTTTTCTTAGAAAGATCTCAATTTTCATCAAAGAAGGTGGTTAGAGCTCTTGAAAAATTATGACCTGAGTGTCCTTTATTATCTGAGCATGGCCAATGTAGTGGTTGATGCTCTCAGTAGATTGTCTATGGGTAGTGTTGCTCATGTTGAGGATAGTAAGAAGAAGTTATATCAGGAAGTCCATTAGTTTGCCAGACTAGGTGTTCGCTTAGTCGATATAGAGGAGGGTGATATATGGGTTCAAAGTAGCTCAGAATCATCTTTAGTTTCCAAGGTGAAAGAAAAGCAAGATAGATATCCAAGTTTAGTCAAGTTGAAAAAGTCAGTTAAGGATCAAAAAGTAGAGGTTTTCTCCCAAGAGGGAGATGGTGTTCTGCGTTGTCAGGGTCGTCTGTGTATTCCAGTTGTAGATGAATTAAGGTAGTGAATTATTTCAGAAGTGCATGGAGCGTAGTACTCTATTCATCCAGGGCCCACAAAGATGTACCGCGACTTGTGGGAGATATATTGGTAGAGTGGGATGAAGAGGGATATTGTAGAGTTTGTGGCTAAGTGCTCTACATGTCAGCAGGTTAAGATAGAGCATCAGAAGCCTAGTGGACCAATGTAGGAGTTCATTATTCCTACTTAGAAGTGGGAAGAAGTGAACATGGACTTCGTAATGGGTTTGGCTCAAACTCGTCGTCAGCATGATTCAGTCTGGGTCGTTGTAGACATGATGACCAAGTCAGCTTATTTCCTCCCAGTTCATACCTCTTATTCAACCAAGGATTATGCCAAACTCTACATCAGAGAGTTGGTCAAATTACACGGTGTTCCGTTATCTATTATCTCAGACAGAGATACCCAGTTCACCTCTCATATCTGGAAAGCATTCCAATAGGGTCTTGGTACCCAAATTTATCTCAGTACAACCTTTCATCCTCAGGCAAATGGTTAAGTAGAAAGGATCATTCAGACTTTAGAAGATATGCTAAAGGCGTGTGCAATTGATTGCAAGGGTAGTTGGGATGACCACTTTCCTTTGATTGAGTTTGCATACAATAATAGCTATCATTCAAGTATTTGGATGGCTCCATTCGAAGCTCTCTATGGTAGGAGGTGCAGATCTCTAATTGGTTGGTTTGGAGTTAGTGAGGCCTCAGTTATAGGGCCTGACTTAGTATTCGATGCCTTAGAAAAAGTCCAGTTGATGAGAGGAAGACTCCACACTGCTCAAAGCTAACAGAAGTCTTATGCAGATGCGCGTAGAAAAGATCTCGAGTTCGAGATTGGTGATTATATCTATCTAAAGATCTCTCCCATGAAGGGAGTGAAGAGGTTTGGCAAGAAGGAAAAGCTCAGTCCCCGATATGTCGGTCCCTTTAAAATTCTCAGTCACTTCGGCAAGGTACCTTATGAGCTTAATTGCCTTCAGATCTAGCCTCAGTTCATCCAGTATTCCATGTCTCTTTGCTCAAGAACTGTATAGGTGACCCAGTAGTTGTAGACCCTTTTCAAAGCTTAGATATTCAGAACAACCTCTTTTATGAGAAGATTCCAGTCGAAATTCTAGACTACCAGACTCGTAGAATGAGGAACAAAGAAGTCCTTCTAGTAAAGTTCTTTGGCGGAATCAGTCCGTTGAGGGATCTACTTAGGAAGCAGAAGCAGACATGCATACCAAGTACCCTCACCACTTCTCCGCCGACTCAGATCAAGCTCAAGGTAACAGTTCTCCTTAAGATTTTTAGTTTTCATGTCCAGATTTTAGTTACGACTTGGTATCAGCCTCATGTTCAGGATTTTATTTTTTAAAACTTGGTATTAAGTACCATTGCATATCTAATTATATGTTCATGCATCAGATTAGTCATGTGTTCATGCATCAAACATGCATTCTCCTTGTGACAAAACTTATTTATTAGAAATATCAATCATGTAATCAATTTCATCATGTATTAACGCATCAGATATGTGTGATCAACTTATTAGTACTCTCAGTCATGCATTCATGTATCTGCTCAGTCATAAAATCATGCATCAGATATACATGCTCTGTATGAATCTCAGAAATGTTAGTTATGTAGTCATGTTTCAGTGTTCATATTCAGTATGTACTTTGGCTTATCGTTTTTTCCCTCTCGGTCAGTCTCATTCAAGGACGAATGTTCCCAAGGGGGAGATATTGTAATACCTCGAAGTTTCCTAACTAATTTTGTCTCAAGAATTTCAAGTATTATCTTCTAAATTGAATGATTTTTATTCCATGAGGAATTTTCAAGATTTTTACTCTTTGTCATATGGGAAATTCAATAAGCTTTTCATCGATATAAAATTTGCCTAAATCCGATAACCGGATAAGAAGTTATGACTATTACAAGTTCCCATACTAAAACAGCGCCATATTAGTCAGTGGCGCTCTGCGCCACAGGAGAAAATAGCAATTGTCAAATTCCAGTAGGGGTCCGAAATAGTGGTGCGTCGCGCCAAACTTCTAGGTCGCAAATAAAGTGGCAACGCGATGGCTCCGCATCGCGCCATCCCTCAATTTTCCAGTTGTCAAATTCCAGTGACACGGCGTGATAGCGCCGCGTCGCGCCAGGGGTCCAATTCGGGAAAATTTTACTGAAATTAAAAGACGCGTCCAGGGTTAAAAGGGTCAATTTTCCACCCCTATTTAAGCTCTTTAACACGAGATTCAGCTATTTGGAACCCAAAATATACTAGTTTCTCTCAATTTTCTCTCAAGAACAAGCTAGGGTTTCAACTGGGGATTCAATTTCAAGAAAGTCTCTCCATCAATCTTCGCTAAATCATGAACTAAGGTATGCGTTGTTTTGATTTATGGATTCCTTGCATCCATAAAACTCAAGAACCCTATTTTAAATTATGAATCGTGATTATTATGTTATGGGTTGCTCAAGTTATATGATGGTTGTTGTTTGATTCCCATGTTGGGATCCTTATGTGAAATTATGAAAACTACGTTAGCATATAAATTGAAATCCATGAATTCGGTGGTTTATGATTTGTGAAATTCGATGATTTCGCCTATTCCTTAAGTTGTGCATGTAAGGTGTTTGATAAAATGCCCAAAAGGGATAGAAATTATGCACTATAGCTAAATTGTGACCCAAATGACAATGTATGCTTTAACCTTATGTTTAAATTGACTTCCATGTTATTCTTATGTATCAAAATTTCTTGTGGGATTGCTCATGAGTTAGCCTTATGAAATTATGCTATGCATACATGCTATCTTATTCACGTACCAAGCTATGATAATCAAATGCCCATGAAATATCTCTAACTATTGTATTATGGATTGCTGATGTTGGTCATGTATTCAATAATGTCATGCCTTGTCAGTTTCCTTCCATCGAGTCCTGGGGATACTTGTATCCAAAAAATATAGCTATGTGCCTAGATTTAGTGTCATGTTTTCACGATATCCTCAGTCAAGCCATGGTCCATAGAACCCAGTTAGTCATGTGACTCAGGAAAGCTCAGTAATTCAGTAATCTCAATAGTATTGTGTCAGCTAACAGAACTCCATGAATTCAGTCTAGTCCAGTTCAGTTAATCATGTTCAGTGTCTATTCAGATGGGACTAGGAATTAGCACCGAGTGAACCTAAGGATGGGAACTCACCTATTATATGAGGGTGTGATTCTTAGAGGTAATCCTTGCAGTCCAGAACTACATAGACAACGTAGGTTGAGACATCATAGCCCGTTATATGAGGGTAGATGAGGTGGCTTAACCTGTTATATGAGGGTACTCACTGTTCTCACTAGAGTTACCTGTTATATGAGGTTCACTCACAGATTGTCCTTATCAGTGGTGCGGTATTGACACCCTTCCAATTGGGCTTATAGATTGGATCCCAACTCAGCCATAATGGCATATTAGGGGCATGTCGGTTAGATTACTACCTCCTATAGTTTTAATTATAGAATCAGGACTGTCAGATACAGTTAATCAGTCTCAGTATTTAAACTCAGATAGTTCTACAAAATTTAGAACTATCAGATACAGTCAACTCAGAACAGTATGGAACTCAGCTAGTTCCATCAGATTCAGGACTATCAAATACAGTCACTCATGTTATCAGTTATATCAGCCATCAGAACTCAGTTATTAGTCATGTTAGTTATCAGTAAATTTATGTTACCACGATCTCAGATATAGTTACTATCTATTCATGCATGTATTCTCACGTTCATATTAGTCGGTTAGATGATATTGTTTATGCATACGAACCCTATGCATTCAGCCTACTTCACATGCATACCAATACATTTAAAGTACTGACGCATTTATACTATGTTGTCTTATACCATAAGTTCAGAAACACGAGCTCGAGAGCATCAGTAGCATTCCAGTCTCCGCAGTCAGAGTTAGCAGTGAGTCTTCATCTTTCGAGGACATGATCATTTCTTTATTATTTTCTTAATTAATTTATTAGTTGGATTTAGTTGGGGGCATGTCCCATCATTTCTTTATTTAGAAAGTTATATTTTAGAGGCTTTTCAGACTATAATATGTTTAGACAGTTTTGTTTTAGGCATTTATACCCCATCCCAAATATTCTATTTTATCGGATATTATGTTACAGTTTGAACCTTATGGCCTTTCAGTTCATCATTTTGTATTTTACAGTATATCATGCAGTATACAGGCACAGATATCAGTCATCGATTAGCTTGTGGTCCTTCAGGGTCATGAGCACCGTGTAGCATTTTGGGTACCAGATTTAGGGTGTTACACTAGCTCTACAATGGAATCTGAATTTATCACATTAGATATAGCCAGTGAAGAAGTAGAATGGCTTCAAAATTTCTTAAAAGATATTCCTTATTATCCCAAACCATTGACACCAGTAAGTATACACTGTGATATTCATGCAAGAATAGGTAGGGCAGGGAGCATGATGTACAACTATAAATCTCGTCATATAAGAAGGAGACATAATTCCATTAGAGAACTTTTTTTTAGTGGAATTATCACTATTGACTATGTAAAGTCAAAGGATAATGTGTCAGATCCACTTACAAAAGGCCTATCTAGGGGAGGAGTTGAGAGAACATCCAAGGAAATAGGTTTATAGACTAGGACAAGTCAGCATAGCGGTAACTCTACCTAGAATACTAGAGATCCTAAGATCTAAGTTCAAGGAGATCAAATAAAGTTGTGTCTGGACAGGTTCAACATTGTCAATTTACCCAACCCAGTCTCGTGATGTAGACAATATTTAGTAAATAAGGATAAGATTTATGGTGACAAGTCTTTTAATGATTATCTAAATTTTATAGATTTGACCATATAGTTTAATCTATAGGATTGAACGTTTAGAAGTCACCTATGTGAGGTGATTAGTCGTCAATTTGATGACTTGCTAGCACATTTTAAGCCTAAATTATCATGCTTTTCCATTGATTTGATGGTATACTCTTACGTAATGCCCATTTATGTAGGTAAAAGTAAAAAGAGAAGATTGAGAAAGTCATTCAAGTCATCAAGAGGCCAAATTTGAAGGAAATAAGTCATCCGCTTCGCATCCGCTTTGCATCCGCTTCATATTTTCTTTGGAGCTGCTAGCCATCTACTCTCTGTCTGCTCTTCATTCGCTTTGGATCCGCTCAAGCAGATCAAGGATAAGGTGGCTCTTCATCGAGTGAACAATGAAGAAGTATCCTTCAATGTGTGTAAGTCCATGAAGTAACCTATGGACTTGCAAGTTATTTCGATGATTGATGTGGTTGATGATCGGTGGGTAACACCATTGAAATAGATCTTGTAAATGACCCTTTAGTGGGTGTATTATGGAACCTTCGGAGTGAGGTGGTTGAGGAATATGATGACGTGGTAGCTTCGTTGACGGGTCTTGGGTCATACACTAAGAACCCGATTAAATTGGATCTTGATTTGAAAAACTGTGAGAGTCCACCCGCCAAGCCGTCTATTATTGAACCACCTCAACTCAAACTTAAGTCATTTCCATCCCATCTCCAATATCTTTTCTTGGGGGAGGATAATACATTGCCAATCATTGTAGCGGGTGATATTGAACCTTGTCAAGTGGATGCCTTGAAATCAATTGTTAAAAAGTTCATTCGTGCTATCGGATAGACTATCGTGGACATTATAGGCATTCCTCCCGGAATTTGTTCTCATAAAATCAAGTTAAATGTTAATAATATTCCTAGTGTGGAACACCAAAGGAGACTAAATCAACCAATTCAAGAGGTGGTCAAGAAGGAAATCATTAAGTGGCTTGATGCGGGAGTTGTCTACCTAATTTCAAATAGCACGTGAGGGAGTCTGGTCCAATGTGTTCCTAAAAAGGGAGGCATGACGGTGGTCCTAAATGAGAATAATGATCTTGTACCTATGCGCCCGTTAACGGGTTGGAGAGTGTGTATGGATTATCACAAATTGAACTCATGGACCGAGAAAGACCACTTTCCTATGCCATTCATGGATCAAATATTGGATAGGCTAGCCGGTCGAGGTTGGTATTGCTTTCTTGATGGTTACTCGGGGTACAATCAAATTTGTATCTCCCCGGAAGAGCAAGAAAAGACCACTTTTACTTGTCCCTATGGCACATTTTCTTTCAAGCGCAAGTTCCAATGATGCATGTTATCAATTTTTGTCGATATAGTAGAGGATACAATGGAGGTTTTCATGGATAACTTCTCCGTGGTTGGGGATTCATTTGATTCTTGCCTCGCTCACTTAAGTAAAGTCCTTGAATGATGTGTGGAGACTAATCTTGATTTGAATCGGGAAAAAAATCATTTCCTGGTCAAGGAAGACATTGTTCTAGGCCACAAAATTTTGGAAAAGGCCATCCAAGCGGATTAAGCAAAAGTTGAGGTGATCGCTAAGTTACCTCCACCGATCTCTGTGAAGGGCGTTTGAAGTTTTCTTGGTCATGCCAGGTTCTATCAGTGATTTATTAAAGATTTTTTTAAGATTGTTCACGTGCAAGATTCTTGAAAATGAGGCAAAATTTGAGTTTGATGGTGATTGTGTAAAAGCTTTCAGTTGTCTCAAGAAACTCTTTGTGTCGGCTCCTATCATAGTATCCTTGGATTGGTCATCGCCATTTAAATTAATGTGTGATGCAAGTGGTGTTGCTCTAGGTGCGATTTTGGGCCAAATAAAAGAGAATTTGTTCCACCCCATTTACTATACAAGCAAGATGTTGAATGATGCTCAACGTAACTATACAATTACGGAACAAGAGTTGTTAGTAGAGGTGTATGCTTTCAAAAAGTTTCGAGTCCATTTGTTGGACACGAAAGTGATTATGCACATGGACCACACCGCTTTTCAATATCTCATGGCAAAGAAAGAGGCAAAACCTCAATTGATTAGGCGAATATTGCTCTTGTAAGAGTTTAATTTTGAAGTGAAGGATTGAAAGGGGTGTGAGAATCAAGTAGCCGACCACCTTTCCCACCTTAAATCCAATCATGGGAAGTTGGGTGAGATTGATATTGATGACACCTTCCCCAATGAGCTATTCATGTCACTTTCGGGGAGCATTACACCGTGGTATGCGGATTATGCAAACTATATTGTGAGCGGTGTGCTTCCCGATGAATTAAATCATTATCAAATGAAACAGTTCCTATTTGATGTGAAAAAGTATTTTTAGGATGAACCATTCTTATTTAGGGAGTGTGCGGATAGTGTGATCCGTAGGTGTGTCAAGAGGCGGAAATGATAGATATTCTTGAGGCTTGTCACTTTTCTCCTTTTGGTGGTCATCATGGTGGGATTCGAATGACCGCTAAGGTTTTTCATAGTGGATACTATTGGCCTATCCTTCATAGAGATGCTTATGAGTTGGTCAAAATATGTCGTCAATGTCAAATACAAGGTGGTGTTTCGAGGAAGCATATGATGCCTCTTAAGCCCAATCTCGAGGATAAACTATTTGATGTGTGGGGAATTGATTTCATGGGTCCCTTTGTGAGCTCATATGGTAATAAATATATCTTGGTAGCCGTCGATTATGTATCAAAGAAGGTGGAAGCCATTTCTTTAGAAACAAAGAAGGCAAGTGTGTCACTTTTTTCTTGAAAAACTATATCTTTACAAGGTTCGGGACTCCAAGGGCAATTATTAGTGATGGTGGCTCTCATTTTTGTAATTGAGTCTTCGGTGCTTTGCTTGATAAGTATGGGGAGAAGAATAAGGTTACTACTCTTTATTATCCCCAAACTAGTGGCCAACTTGAAGTTTTGAATCGTGAAATCAAGTCCATTCTTGAGAAAACCGTGAATGTTGGTCGTACGAATTGGGCAAGGCAACTCGATGATGTTCTTTGGGCATATAGAACGACCTATAAAACTCCTATTGGTATTTCCCCCTACTAATTGGTGTTTGGAAAGGCCTGTCACTTACCCGTTGAGTTAGAACATAAGGCTTTATAATCTTTGAAGAAGCTGAATATGGATTGGAAGGACGTTTCAAAATCGAGAGTTAATCAACTTCATGAGTTGGACGAGTTTTGACTCAAAGCATATAAAAGTTTTGTGTTGTACAAAGAGAAGATGAAGAGGTGGCATGATGCCAAAATCTTAAAGCGAGAGTTTCATGTGGGTGATGATGTTCCCTCTTCAATTCAAGATTAAAAATTTTTACGGGAAAGCTTAGACAGAAGTGGTCGGGCCCGTTCGTGATCTCAAATGTTTACCCAAGTGGAGCTATTGAGTTGGAAGATCATGAGAATAATAAATTTATGGTGAACGTCCAATGATTGAAGCACTATAATATGGGGGGACCCGGAGCGACTAAGGTTGAGTCGTTTCACTTCAAAGATCCAAAATGATGAGTAAATAATGTCGTGCCACGACTATAACTACGACGCTTCTTAGGAGGCAACCCAAGATTTATTTTTGATGTTTTTAATGTGTTTGATATTAATTTTTTCTTAGTTTTGATTTATGTGGGTAATATAGCAAAATCGGGGTGCAAGAAGTAGGTTCAGAAACTCAAAACTAAGCCCCAAACCAAGAATTTAACATAAAAATTTGGGCACTAAGCTGTAGCGACCTGTGCTAGACCTGCTTAAGCAGGCCAGCCACAGGTGCTAAGCATTTGGGGCGCAGATAGTCCTTTTATGGACTGAAATCACAACAGCTACACTGCTTGATACTGCGTTGGACTTGCTGCAGCAGTCCAGTCGTATATCAAGCACATCTAGAATGCAAAAGGCAGCCAAAAATGCAGGTAAACTGCTTTGACCTGCGCTGGACATGCTGCAGCAGTCTAGATACAGGTCAATCACTTGTTGGGCTTGCAAGAAGCTGCTACACACTGCTATGACATGCGCTGGAACTGCTTAAGAAGTCTAGTCATAGGTTCAACGCAGATGGGATGCAAGTTAAGTTTAAAAGCTATTAAGTTGTAACAATGGGTCAGATCTTGTTGGGATGACCTGGCCCGGTCAGCCCAAAATCTTTTTAAAACACTGAACAGCGCCAAAACAGTCCAATCTTGCATATTTTTTTCATCACAACTCCCTTTAAATGACTTTTATCTCAAACTTAACATTCTCCTTTTATTTAACAAGAAAATTTGAACTACCAATAATTGAGATAACTCTTTTGAACTTGTGCTTCAATTTTTCCCTTCTCTTATATCAAGAAAGGTATGCTCTTTCCTGATTTCATTTTTAAATTTCCTTGAAAATGGACATTGTGCTTTATACCTCACTGTTATTGATCACTAAAATTTGGGTTTTGTAAGCTTATTAGGATGATTATCACTTTTTGGAATAATTATGTGGTCATTGGTGCCTTATTTCACTAGTTTGATTCATGATGCTCTCTTAAATGAAGCTAGTGCACAATGTGCTTGATAAATGTCTATTAAAACCTTTGTTTCTTATTTTGTGTGGTGGGTGGCTCAAGTACGATAGTATGAACACCTTGAATATGTTTGGAGAAAGTTTGGTGAGATGAACTTGCTCTCTTGAGCTCTTATTCTCATTCTCTAAGTTCTTGGTTGGCATGCCCACCCTATGTTTGTTGAAATGACAAAAAGAGAGAAATGTGTTGTATGCTTGTAATGGTCAATGTGACTTTTCTTATGGCATGGTATGGTCATTTTTTATGCATCATTTCGAGTCCAATTGAACCTAATAATGAAATAGTTGGTAGCCATTGGTTGAGGGTGTTTCTTGAGAAATATGGCATCCATGGTTCTTGTTGGCCACTATGCCTAACCAGCAAACATGAATGATAGATTGGATGACATCATTCTTAAGGGTATTGGTCATTCTTGTTTCCATTGGAGGTTATGGATGTCCTATGAGCTAATTTTGAGAAATGTGAAGAATGTGAGACAATGTCGTGCCTAAATGATTAAGTGTTGTAATAAATGAAACCCATGGACACTAGTGATGAGTTACCTTGCATCCTATTTTCTTTTCTTATCTTTATTTTTATTTTCTTTCTTAACTTACAAAATTCCAAAAACATCTTTTACCTTTGTCTTTTGTTTTGGTTTTGTTTTGTTTCTTTCTCATAGGTATGTCCCCAAGGAAAAACTTGCCATGAGAAATTATCAGGGATGATGAGTCACCCTTCATAACAGACTCGATAAGAGGTGCCCAGTCTGACGAGACTCCTATTGAGACAGTACGATCATTCACCGACATGGACCCGAGCGCCTAGTGCGCCACAGGAGTCTTTACTTTCTTTTATTTCTGTATTGGAGACAATTTAATGTTTTTAGTGGGGGTGGGGTATCGTTATGATTCGTTTGATGGTCGGTACCTACTATCTCATTTTACGGCATGTGGTTTGATAAATTGTGGAGACATTCTATTTTATTACTTTGATGTTTGTGTATTTTAGCCCTTGTGGGGCGTGTTTTTTTTTATTGGCATTGCTTTGGATGGGTCCTTGTTGGGCATCTTGCTAATGATGTCAAATTTGTTATTTTGTTTTTGAATTTGTGTCATGCGCTTAATTGAAATGTAGTATCCGATTGTGCGTATTGCTCTTGTCGCCTTTTGTATATACGTGTCTAATAAACTCCAAGGGTTTTCTTCGAAACTCGATTCTTTCCTAAGGAGCAAATTTTTATTTTCTCTTTCTTTTGAACTTTTATTTTTATTTTAGTTTAGTTTCTTTGTTGAACCGAGTGATAATTCACCCATGAGGGATGACGAGGCAACATCCTTAGGTGAAGTATCTAGTCATTTTGGTTAACTGGGAAGAAGCAAAAATTTGAAAATACTTCCAAAATGTCATTGGCAAGGAATAAAATATTTTTGAGAAAAAACCAAAAATCTAGTTGTAAGATCAAGGATGTCTTGAGTTTTCTTTTGAGTGAGACCATTAAATTCAATTTTTGGCTCTTTCTTTACAAGGATGAGTCGTTGACTCGAAGTAACTTATGAAGCTCAAATTGCTCATATTGGTTGGGAGACTAACTTTTTGCTCTATGAGTACGATGCCGAGTAGTGAGATTTTTGAATAATTTTTGTGCATTTGTGCAGTCTAGAACTGGCCCCGAGTGTATTCAAAGTGAAATTCTAGGCAAGCTTGGTTTGTGGATGACCCAAGGCCCTTTTTGACCCGTCACATAGCCAAATTTCCACCTTAACATTGTTTCCTAGTTAACCCATTTGAACCTTTTTGCCCTTCGTTCTTTCTTATTATAATGATAACCTTGCTAAAACACCTAAACCCTTTTGAAAACCTCTCTTTTGGCACTAAACCTCCTTTGATGCGTTGTATGATTCTAGATAATGGATTATAGGGAAAAACCTAAGTTTGGGGGTTGTGTATTTGGGAGAAGATGATCAAAGAAAAGATAAGAAAGGTGTATGTAAGGTTGTCAATACATGTGCTTAAAAGACAAAAGATGTGCTTGATGATAAATTTGAATAGCCTAGCCCATAGAATTTTTTTTAAAAAAAGAGAAAAATTGAATGAGTGAGGGTCTAAGAAAGGCTTATAGATAGAATATCTCTTGAAAAAGTCAAATTAGTGAAAGAAAGAAAATGGTGGCTTTGAATGGTTTGGTAAATGCTAAAAAAAAAGTTAGGAAAATATGGAAAATTATTTGAAAAAAATAAGGTGAGTGGTTTGAAAATTTTGGAGGTAGAAAGGATTAGGTGATTGCATTGAAGGAGGTCTTTTAGTCACTTGATCCATATATATTCCTTCCCGCATTTGAAACCTTCATCTTGACCTACAAGAACTTGGTGATTCCAAGCTAAGTAAGTCTACATTAGTGGTGAAAAGTACAAAGGGCGAGCCTATGGTTCTATTCAATGTACTTGAATTTCTTTGTGATGGTGAGTGTGAATTCTTTCTTTATTTGAGCTCCCTTAAGAATTGAAATATTTTTGGTGTATGGATCTAACTCTTGCATGTGAGCGGCATCGGTATTTGTGGCTAGAGGGTGATATTTTACTATCGGTTCGGGTAAATGAGTGAAGTAAGTTGCATTGTGAAGATTGAGACAATCTTTGAAGATTTTGTGTCTTACCTTAAGATTTTTTACGATTTGGAAAATTCATTGACACACACTTGCATCCTTGCTTCATAAATAAGCGCTTATTGAAAAGTTTTGGTTTACTTGTTGCCATGACATGTATGGAAAGTGTTTGTAGAGTTTTGTTAGCCTATTCATTTAGTATTGCTTTCTGCTTTGTGGATTTGAGCTAAATACCCTATCTCATTGAGTTAGTCTTGGGTGCTTGAGGACAAGAAATAGTTTAAGTTTGGGGGGTTGATAAGTCGTCAATTTGACGACTTGCTAGCACCTTTTAAGCCTAAATTATAATGATTTTTCATTGATTTAATGGTATGCTCTTATGTAATGCCCATTTATGTAGGTAAAAGTAAAAACAGAAGATTGGGAAAGTCATTCAAGTCATCAAGAGGCCAAATGTGAAGGAAATGAGTCATCCGTTTTGCATCCACTTCACATCTTCTTTGGAGATGCTACCCATCTGCTCTCTGTCTGCTCTTCATCCTCTTTGGATCCGCTCAAGCAGATCAAGGATAAGGTGGCAGTTTTGTAATTTTCATCAAATATAGAGTGGAGTTTAAAAGGAGGGTTTTAGCTCCTTTTTCAAGACCTAGTTTTCATCTCTTTGGAAGATAGCCTCTCTTTTAGTTTTTCAGCTTCTCTCTTCCTTTTTAGCACCTATTTTTTCATCTTTTGAGAATTTTGTACTAAGCTTGATTGAAAAATACATGGTAGTGATTTTTCTTTGAAGAATTATTAAATCCCCAAGTGTGGAATTACATTTCTCTATCTCTCATGGATAAAGTTAATGATAACTTTGGTATATTCTTATCCCTTTTATCTATGAGTAGCTAATTTTCAATCTTGGGGTTATGCTTGCTTAGGTAGTGGTAGTGCATAGGCTTTAGCTAATTATTTTTCTAATTAGTTAGTTGTGATGGGTGTTGAATTTATTTCATGAATTAATTGAGAGTTGGGGGTTGCAAACTCCAACCACCCTAGAACCCATGTCATTCTTGAAAGAGAGGACATGGGTGAGGAATAAATGCAACCAATAACTTGATTCATTTTATTTAATGATATCTCTTAGACATAAGGATGTCAATTGAGGCAATAAATGTGGGAAATTGTCAAACTTGTAAGGTGTTCGAAAGAACCCATTTGTGAAATTTGGTGTTGTAATTGAAAGATTGACACCAATACATTGACATTTAGCCTCCCCATGACTTTTTTCTAAAAGTTGAATAAATGGCCAAATACCCATGCATGATCCAACACCTATAATTGCATAACCCCAGTGCTTATTCTCAATTGAATTCACTCTTAGCATTCTTCAACGTTAAGCTAGTGCACTAAAATTGAAGTAGTTTTCATTTATAAACACATTCAAACTAAGTCCCCCATTTTACATTTAGGCTTGCTTTATTCAAACTACGGGTTATCTTTTAGTAGACTATTAATACACTTGAGTTTTAAATTTCATGCTTTCACTCCTTGTGGATTCGACCCCAACCTAAGTTCTCTTACACCCATTCAAGAGTGTAATTTGAGCATTATCATGAGGACGAAGTGGAAGCCACTTCAAGGAGAATGTTTATAAAGACCTATTCTTGAAGCTCTCATGAGACCGGGACGTGTTCATGGCTGAAATGAATAAAACCTTGAGAGATATAAATGGTAAAAAAATTAGTTGTATAACATGTGTTGTCTAGGTGTAAATTAAAGCTTGACGGTTCAAAGATATCAAATCTACCAATTGACTGAGTGCATCGGATGCATGTTCACTACGGAAAGTTCAAAGGAAAACCCACTTAACGTGCATGCATACAGTGCAGAAATAACTACAGAAATACGAAATGCTATCTCAGAAGGGATGCAACCCTTTGAGGAAATAACACACTATTTCAAGAAGAGAGATGACTGTTCAGATGGTTTTGACTGTTTAGAAAAAGACAATGATTCGAATGGACAAACATAACTATTCCAAAGGATACTCCTTTTTGAATGAACCATTGCCTCCTTTCCAAAGAGGCACTTCATGTCTATATAAACCTTCATCTTTCCATAGATTTGGTACGAAATATTTTTGCATTAAAACACTTCTTGTCTTCTTAAAAACTCTGTGTGATCATCTCCTGTTGAGTGAGTTCAAAAAAAAACAGAAAGTTTGAGGTACCGCTATAATTTAATTGTGAAGCCATTTTATCCTGGGGAAAAAATTCCGCAACCTCGGCTACTTGAGGAGAGAATTATTTCCTTAAGGACACTTTGTGAATTCAAACGACTTGATTTATTTTGTTTCATATTTTTTCTTTTTTTTTTCTTAATAAAATAACACACTTCTTTGATAGATCATTTTTTATCTTATGTCGAAGGTATTGGAAAACTTCATAAGTGTTCTTGAAAAGTCTTGAACTTGTGTTGAAGTTTAGTGAACTAACATACAGATTTTGTGTACCCAAAATAACAGTGCAATCATATCAATCTTAATTATCAGACATCTAGTTTGACACTATCTTAATTTAAGCTTTTGCACTAGACAGATTATTTTTTAAGATCATTTCAATAAAAAATATTACCAGAGGGTGTTGATCATCTTTTTTAACAAGTAGAACTGATACAAGTCAAATAGTTGCCTTAGCTTTTGATGACATCATTTAAAGTCACTACGTGAAGAATCAAGCTTTGGTTGCATGGAGGGCATGGGATCATACTTGGAGGGGTCATTTTGAGCATGCCACTAAACAAACCCGAGTGTGGAAGATTGCTTGGAGCCTTGAAGACTTAAGGACTCTCGGGTTTGGACCACACTTGTTGGTTCACGATTTTGGTTCCCTTTATTAAGGGCATCTTGGTCACTTAGCCTTAAGAGAATTTTGGTTACTTATCCTTGTCCAGGTGACACTCCATGGCCACCCCACCTCATTAAGGGCATTGAAGTCATTTTGTGTTCATTTTGTAATAGATTATAAATAGGCTCCTTTAGTCTTATTTTCATTAGTTTATGAATGGTGAACATTTGACATATTGTAATTCCTCTCTATTGAGAGTAGAACACCTTAGTGTAATCTTAGTTAGGTCTTCGAATAGCCATTGTAGTTTAGGATTGGAAAAGCTAATATTGACCTTTGCTTGGAAACGGTGGATCTTGAGGTGAGTTGATCCCCTTGGCAGTCACCGTAAGAGTGTGGTGTTGATTATTACATTCATTAGGGTTATTATTTGATATACACTTGGTCCTTAATCTTGTAATAATCTATGTCTCTCTTTCTATCCTTTACTTTTTGGTAAATCGTGTATGTGTTGTGTTCTTTTAATCCAAACCTGTGACTTATTGTTCTTGTTCCCTTGTTGTTTTTGTTCATATTGTTTTTGTTTACATTGTTTGTATGTTGGATGTTTTGGTGTAATAAACACCTTGTTCTCTTCTTGTTGTGGTGTTCTTGTGAAGCCGAGATTAGCTCTCTAAAAAGGCTCTCGGGTTTGCCTAGTTTTGTGAACTATTTTGTGCCTTTTCTTATGTTTCGTGGGTTGTATTGTATCATTTGGTATCATAGCATTGCTTTGTTCCCACAATATTAACCTTAGGCTAGCTTGCTTGAAAAATAAAAAATAATGTTCTTGAGTTTGTGTTCTTGGTCGAGAAGTTGAAGATCTTGTTGTTGTCTTGGCCGAGATTTGTTGGTAAGTCTAGATCTAAGTGTGTTTTGTTTTTTTTGTTGTTTCAAGTGTTATTTTTGCTCTTCACTAACAATTTGAGTCTAGATATAGCTTTGAGCTTGAAAAGTTGAAGTTGTTATTGTGAACTTGAAGTGTGTTGATGTTGTTGTCCTAAGCTTGGCCGTGTTAAACTTTGTTGTTGTGGATTCACCCTTGGCCTTGTGTTGTTTTTGATGTTCTAGGCTTGGCCGTATATTGTTGTTGAAGATTGTTGGCCTAAGAACATTTGTTGGAAGTGTTGTAATCTTAGCCGTGTGGTGGTGCCAATGTTGTAGTGGATTTGAGTAGCCGAATGTTATGGTTGTGTTGTTGATCTTGGAGATTGTTGTTGTTCTTGGTGGAATGTTGTTGTATTTCTTTATGTTCTTCACCCCTTCATAAAATTGTTAAGCATAAAGTGAAGGTTTGATCCAAAAGAGTGAAGGAAAAAGGTGTGAGGACTTGTTAGATTTGAAAAAGACCTTTCACTCACCAAAGACTTGTCAATCACATCTCAACCACTTTCCATGATACACGGGTCCATGTTTTAAGGAAAAGTGCAACAAAAGTCAAGTCTTGAAATTTGAAACTTGAAAAAAGGCTCCAAGACTTGTTCTTCCCTCCTTAAAACAAATTCCGCCAATCCAAATTAAAATTGGTCAAGACTTGGACATTGGAAAATAAAACTTGATAAAAACGCAACCAATATGTGGCTTCCATGTCACCATTTACTGTTCGTGCTATAATTTTGAGCTTAAATTTTAGATTCTTAGTTTCATTTTATTGTTTCCTTAGTTTCATGTCTTGATTCTAGAATTAATTAACAACTAGTAATCACCTACTTAGTTGTAGATTAATTTTTGAATTCGTTTCTTTCGAGTCTTCGTTATTTATGTGCTTTTCTCATTTTAAAACTCATCTTAACTTCTTTGTTTCAAGTTCGTAATTAGTTTTTGTTTTGTGTCTTGAGTCGATCAAACAAGAATCTATTCCGGTCGTCAAGTAGAATTGACAACCTATTGACTACCGGAGTATAAGCAACTTTCAATATTCATTGATCCAATTATAAGGATCACAAAAGTGAGTGTATACGAGTGTTGGTAAGAAAGCTTTACTACTAATCTAATTTGTTCATTTTGTAGGTACAAAGGTGATATAAGGGGAACATGTCTTCAATACCCAGGGATTTTTGTGACTACAATACGGGAGACTATGTTTGTAGTGAGGGTTTTTATGTCTACGAAGTTGAGGGAGATGGTGGAGGCTATGAAAATAGCCATGATCTAAACTTGGGCAGATTTGAGAGTTATGGTTTTAAGGGAGAAAATGAGGTGAATGGAGTGCCTAGTACTTATGGGGAACTTGGATATGATGTAGGACCTCATGATGGATCTTATGTTGACGTTGGGGCATGTGAGGAGTCTTACATCTCTCACTCCAAACCTAGATTTGGTGTTAGGTATAACACTTTCATTCACAAAGCTTATGAGAGTTATGATGAGAGTGCACTGAGGAGTGTGAAAATTCATATTCTCCACCTTGTAGTACTTCTTATCAAGGTCGATATGGTGTGAATGGTTATACTAGCTCTAGTGAAGGTTTTCTTACGAGGAGAAGAGGGTATGCATCTCCAAAGCTGAGGGGTACTATGTGACTTACAATGTTAACCCGATAAGGAACACTCCATAAAGGTGACCATTTGTGGGGTAACGGGCTTCCTTATTGTGTTAAATGATAGGTACTATAGAAACTACATTATTCCAACCATGGTTGACTACTTGGAGTTGTTTTGAGAGCCTTTACTTGTTCCATACTCATTGGACGGGTTTAACGTTGCCAAGAGGGTAAAGTTGTCTTCTTCCAATTTGAATATCATGAGGAGGTGTGGTGTGATATTCATTCCTTGACAAACGGTCATGTATGCTTAGGTGTCGATTGGTTTACACTGCATCACGCTCTAAATATATAATATTGGCCTATTGTTGTGAGAGACCAATGGGAAATCATCCCATGACGCACATGTTGCCCAAGCCGCAAAGAGATGTATCCACCTACTCCAATCCAAATAATTATGAGAGACAAAATATTGAGAGGAGTAAGGGTGTGCAAGGTGGTAATTCAAGAGTGGAAAAAGAAGAGGTTGTGTGTAGCGAAGTGAGGGGATTGACACCAAACTGTGCTAACGTTGTTTATCCTTCCATTTCTAAGGACATTTGTGTAGGTACCAACATGGAAAGCGAAGGCGAGCAATGCCAAAGAAAAGTTGCTGGCCAAGCTTGTTTAGGACCTTCATGACACGGCTAAGAGGGATTTACTGAAGAACTTCAAGGTAAAATAGCTAACTCTTACAGTTTGGTACATAAGAAGGATAATTGTGTGGCTAGTAGGCCATTGAGTACGAGTAGCATCTTGCTTACTTGTGAGTCTAATGATCCTTTGCCTCTTGTTGATGATGTACATGTTGTGAGTGTGGATACACTAGTTGATCCTATTGATGACCAAATTGACTCTTCTTGTAAGATCAATTTATGTCCACCTAGTGTTGAAGCCTATATATTGAATGAAAGTACATTATCTTGTGTAATTGGTGTTGATCAACTTATTTGTGAAAGTTGTCCACCACTTGAGTATGTGTGTGATGTGCTTAATAGAACTCAAGTGAGTGAAGTTTTTGAAAATATTGGTCACCAAAATGGGAGTGAACCCGAGAGCTATTCTTGGGATAATCTTGTACTTGAAACCTCTTTAAACTTGACAATTGTCTTTTAGAGAGTGAAGAACTTACGTGTTCCGAATCTTCCCGTGGGTTAGATCATGCTATATTTAGGTATAATGTCTTGTTTAAATATAATATAAACACTCTTAATGAGTCTAGTGGTGAAAATGATGGTATAGATTGCCTTGGAGGCTATAGGCTATATGCTAACCCTCTATGGTGTGAAAAAACTCCTCCTAAAGATGGAAATCTCTTCTAGGAATAAGAGAGCGTTTGTGGCAACGGATGGACCATATGTTGCAACAGATGGTTAATCTGTTGCGATAGATGGATCATATGTTGCAACAGACGGTTATTAATAAAAAAAGGTTATTTTTATTAAGAGGGTGAAAAGTCATGACTTTTTGATTATTTAAAATGAAAAACGTTTCATAAATAAATAATAAGGAAATAAATGATAAACACAATTTATAATCGTAAAAAATGGTTATTTAATTTTAATAACTGATGTTAATATTAAATTGGCATGACTTTTTGTCTAACACGTTCAAAACAGTTGATGAATCAAATTCCCTATCTGTTGCGACTGATGAATCAGTTGTTAGAGGAAATCAAAAAAGTCCTTAAACAGATGGTCGATTTATTGCAACAGATGAGTTATCTGATGCAATAGACGTACAATCTATTGCCACAACTCAATAAAAACGGTTATTATTTTATTAAAAAAATGGTTATTGAAAAGGTGAGAATTCTTCGATTATTTAATTGAGAAAAAGGTTATTTAAATTTAAGAACTAATTAATAATAATAAGCTGAAAGTCATAACTTATCACAATAATAAAAAATTCACCAGCTTGATTTAAATTAAGTCATTTCCTTTCACATAAAACAATAAGAAAATAAATGATAAACACAATTTATAACCGTAAAAAAATAGTTATTTAATTTGAATAATTGATGTTAATATTAAATAGGTGATAAATAACGTTTCACCATTTTTGTTTTTAAATCTGTTTTTAATTTATATAATAAATAAATAAAAAGTCACCAATTTAGATTGATGAAAGTATATGATGATTATTATTATTAAAAAACATAGATTATATGTTGCAACAGATAGATTATCTGTTGCAACAGATGATAGATTTGTTGCAACATATGGGTTATCTGATGCAACAGATATACAATTTGTTGCCACAACTCAATAAAAATGGTTATTATTTTATTATTAAAAAAATAATTATTGAAAAGGTGAGAAGTCTTCATTATTTAATTGAGAAAAATGATATTTAAATTTAAGAACTAATTAATAATAATAAGCTAAAAATTCATGACTTATCACAATAATCAAAAAGTCAGCAACTTGATTTGATCAAGTCATCCACAGTAATGAAAAAGTCAGCATTTGAGTAATGAAAAAGTCACCAGTTTGTTTGAATGTAAATAATAAAATAGAGATGAACAGTCGCGCTTTTTGGCCTAACTCATTCAAATTCAATCCTCTATAAATAGGTCCCTCCTTACTCGTTCATTCTACTACTACATTCTATTTATTTCTTGCATCTTTTCTTTCATATTACATCTTCAATCACTTTCTCTTCAAAGACCAGATACCTTTTTCCTGACTCAGGTAAGTTTTTTTCTTTCTTTTTGTGTAAATCAACCAAATAGTAGTATAGTTGTATTACATTCGGACTCTTTACTTGTGTTTTAATTTATTTTTTTATCAATTCATGCGTGTTCTAGATATGGTTGATCCTATTTGGGATGTTGCTTTTCTGCGAGACGTCGTGTGGGAACTTTGGAGGTATTTTCATGACCTGCAGTGGGAGTTGGCCTCCGTGAGGGCAAGAATGCTCCGAGAGATTCGCAGGCTGAGGAGGGTCCTGCTGCTGTCGGTTGACGATTAGCTGGCTGACAATAATAATAATGATGATGATGACGATAATAATAATAATAATTAGATTATGTTTTTTATTTTAGCGTATGTATTTTTATTTTTATTTATATTTCAACTACCTACCTAATGTATTTTGTTTTTATTTAATGAAAAATTTATGTTTCTGTCTATTTCTTCTTCTAAACATGTCGACAATTGGACGTAAGAAATAATTTTTAATCCAGTAGCAATATCAAGAGTTTTGAAACATATTGGTTAGCTGTTGGGTTTGTGGCAAGTATTGTTTTGTGTTGTTCCAAACAGATTACTCCTCTGTTGCAACAGATTACTTGTCTGTTACAACAGATGACCTATCTATTCAATTTATATTACGGGCACTACACAGAACCATAAACATGAATCCAACATATGAATCTTTCATTACAACAGATTACTCATCTATCGCAATAGATGAGTGATCTGTTTAAACAGATGGCACTTGTGTTGGATTCATGAACGGGTTCTATCCATTGTTGAAAAAACAGTAGTAGCAGTGTACGCAGATGACAAATTTAACTAAAAATCATAATTTTGCTTACCAAAGTCACTTATGAAGTAATGTCAAAGTGATGTACGAAATAAAATTTGACTGAAAAAATTGTTCAAGTAGCAGTAGTAGCGGTAAAAACAACAACAATGGTCGACGAGAAGAAGATGAAGATGTCAATGAAGTAGAAGATGTTGATAATGAAGTTGAAGATGATGATAATGAAGCAAAAGATGATGAATAAAGCAGCAGCAACAATGAACAACAAAAATCGGGAAAAGAGAGAAAATAACAACGAATAAGAAGAGAGAGAAACGCGTCTTTTTTCCCTTTGTTTTCTGTTATATTAACTAGCATTTGGATCAAAATTCAAATTTAAAAACTTGTGGTCTATTTTCAAATTTCTCCAACTTTCTTAATCTATAATATAGTAATTGTCACCTCCACTCAATTATTAAGACTTAAATCACCTACACTTCATTTTCAAACTCTTTTGTCACTTTTAACAAAATGCCCCTAGTTTCATTAGTATACTAGTATTTCTCGATTAAAAGAATTTACTACAATTGTTAAAAAAGGTTCAATTTATTACTTTTCTCATCTCAATTTATATGTTGTTTTTCAAATTTTGAGATTTAAATAAAAAAAATTATTATGATTTTTTATATATTTTTTAAATATATTTTAAATTATCAATAATGGTGACTTATAGTACATTTTACCTAATTTTCAGATATATAAATTTTATTTCAAAAATATAATTTACGGACAAACTTAAATTGTTTGACTCTCAAAAAATAAAAAACGACATATAAATTTGGACAAAGGAAATATGTTTATTATTTCTTCTGAATTTATATGATTCAGTTAAAATTTTGAAATTCAAATTTAAAAAAAATTAACAATGAATTTGGATAGCGAGGTTTTAAATTTTTTGAAATAAAATTTAAATATTTGAAAACTATCCAAAAGGTATTATAAATTATAATAATAATTAATAACTTAAAATATGCAAATAATATGTATGTAAATGATTCAATAAAATAAATATATTGATTCACAAAATTTTATCTGTCCTATAAATTGTGACGGAAAGAAACAACGTAAAAAGACAAAGAAGAGGAATTTTTTGGAAAGTAATAGGTGTTTAACCGCAAATTAAACACATGTTCTCTTAAAAATAATGATTTCAGCTATATTTTAGTTTTTGTCCATTAACTAATTTGAGTTTCCTCTATCTTATTAGTGTAATTTCACACACTTAGCTATGGACATTGTTAAGTAATCCATTAAATAAGTGATATTTTTTTCCCCAGAAAATGCATAAATTTCTCCTAAGCTTGTTCATAAAATTTATTTTAGCATCCAAACTTTATTATTCGCTCTAGTTATTTTTAAAGTGAATTTAGCAGACAAGTTTAAAAAATATTCAAATAAGTTGTCTTTCACATTGTTAGGAATATATTAAATAACTTTTTTTTTCAATTTTACTCATATTTAAATTTAAAAAAAAATACATAACTAAGAAATTGATTAAAATATACATATTTTTCAAGATATTTATTAAGAATAAGTTAGTAAAAAATATTTGACTTTTAAGCAAAGAATAATTTTCTTAAAAAATGTGTCTAAATTAAAAATATCACTTATTTTAAAATATAAAAAAAAATACATAAAGACCCCCTAATCTTGTCCGGCTTTTTTCAAAAATACACCTAAATTATACTTTTGACCTATTACCCCATGAATCGTACTTAAATCGTGGCAAATACATCATTTTGACCCTCTACGTATATACACACACAGGCGCGTGAAAGACTCAAAATTGACTTTTATTGACCAATTAAAAGCTGTTACGTGTAAATAATTTGATATATAATTTATCTTTTAAAAAAAATCAATATTTATTTACTTTTTTAAAATTATTTCATACCCCCTCTCACCACCACCATCACCCTACCCACCATTGTCTTCTTCAATACCTCCATTAAAGATTTTTTTAAAAAAAATAATCATTGACCTATTTTTATTAAGAATCATAAAACTCCACTAAAGCTCCATTAATGGAGTTTTATGATTCAAGTAGAATGGTGTTGAAGAAGACAATGGAGCTTTATGATTCAAGTAGAATGGTATCTTCTTCAACACCATTCTAATTGAATCATAAAACTTCATTAATGAAGCTTTAATGGAGTTTTATAATTCTTAATAAAAATAAGGGCAAAATTCAGAAATAGCATACTTAAGGTCCTAACTATAAATTTTATAGCAACAGTTTCATAATTACATTTTGTAGCAACTTGTATTATGTATTTTTAAAAACTGACCTCCCTTAAATAACTGAATTTGGTTGAGATAAATATGGTATAATTACCAATTAATTAAATTTGTAGATTCTTTTTCCATTAAAACAACTTCAATAACGTTATTTCCATTTTTACTTAACAGCACTGAACAAATTTCAAATTTCAGTTTCATACATTAACGAGTTCATCTGGGAAAAAAAATCAAAATCAAAGTCTGTTTTTCGTTTTTATGAGAAATTTCTTCTAATTCAATCGTGTTTTCTAATTCAACCATTGTTGTTGTTCAATCAAATTCGACAGTATCTTCTTCGAAATCAACAGCAATTTCAAAATGAAGCATCAATTTGATTAAATCAAATTCAATTGTAGATTCTTTAGTTCAATTTGTTCAAATTCAACTATCAGTTGAAAATTCAATTGTTACTGTTATTTAAGGTACGTAATCATTAATGTTTTTCGGTTCGTTTTTGGTTTAAGCCATTACTGATGCTCCTATCAAGTTTTTTGTTGTCGCCGTTAAATTTTGTATGAAAAATTTCTAAACGAATTTTGAGTAATAAGCAATGCAGGAGTAAATTCAACATATATAACAAAAACCTTCAGAATTCAACTATTTATTGCCAAATTTCAGTTTAGAAGTTATTTCAGGTATTAAAATTTCACTGTTCGACTATTTATTTGATGATCGTTTTTTATTATTTTGATCGGTTTAACAATTGAATAAATTGCGAAGCTTTGTAGAATTTCGATTATGAACATAATTTAAATAAATTTTGATTTGAATTTTATTCAATCATTTTCTGAAATCCTAGATCAATGAATGATCGTATTCAGCTGTTGAATGTGATAAAATTCTATTGACACATATCAAAATACAAATTAGGTATGCTCCCAGATGTATTTTTTGTGTTTAATGTTAAAACTGCATATGTATTTTTTCTATGCTTGTTAACACTGCATATGTATTTTTGGTTTGTTTGTTGGAATTTTAGAATATAATTGTATATGTGAAAATATCTGTTATGCATGTTTTAATTCTGTTCGATTCAGTAGTTTCTGTATTTGGTGAAAACTTTTGCTGTGTTTGTATTTTACTTTAAACAAATTCTGTTTTAATGTATTTTTTGAACAAATTGTGAAGCTTTGTAGAATTTTGATTATGAACATAATTTAGACAAGTTTTGATTTGAATTTTATTCAATTATTTTCTGAAATCCTAGATCAATGAATGATCGAATTAAGCTGTTGAAAGTGATGAAATTTTATTGACACATATCAAAATACAAGGTATGCTCCTAGATGTATTTTTTTGTATTTAATGTTAAAACTGCATATGTATTTATGCTATACTTAATGTTAACACTGCATATGTATTTTTGGTTTGTTTGTCGGAATTTCAGAATATAACAGTATATGTGAAAATATATTTTATACATGTTTTACTTCTGTTCGATTTAGTAGTTTCTGTATTAGGTTGAAAACTTTTGTTGTGTTTGTATTTTAAGTTTAACAAATGTTCAGTAAATGTATTTTTGATTGTAGTTGTTGGCTATGTAAGTATAATTTACGTTTCTAACTGAAAAAATCTATTTTTTTTTTGAAACAGTGTATGTTGTAATAATTGACTTCTTAGAAATATGTATATTTGTGTATTTTGGGTGAAATCTGTTAGAAATGGGAAGCATATTAGTTCTAGTGAAGCAATCTGGAAGGTGGATGTATGAAAAAAAAATTATGAAGAGTACGTCATTGATGCTATATTATTGAGCATAATAACATCATTCAATGAGTTGCATGATGTTTTGGCATCACACTTAAATGTGAATTGGGCCAGCAAACATATTTTAGTGGAATATCAAATCAGTGGTAATGCGGGGCAAATACAAATACATAGCGCGATATGGGTTTAAAGGTATTTATTTTGCATAAAAAAGAGATACAAGACATGAATTGTCTTCCTTTATATGTAAGCATTTTGGAGGAAGTTGTTGGGAGCACCTTTGCAAGTTTATCTGCATTCGTTGTTGAAAGAAGAGACGTTTATAACAATTGAACTGCCACCAAAGTACAAATGCCCTCCTGGAAGACCTGCAAAAAAGGATCATGGAAAATCAGTTCGGGATACTTTTGGAAAGAAGAACATCAACTCATGCACTGGATGTGGGGCTAAGGGTCACAATAGACGCTCTTGTAGGAAATATCGTAAATGATACATTTTTCTTCTGTATTATTTTTTAATACTTTCTTCTGCACTTTTTATAATAATGAACTCAGTTTTATGGTTCTAAACATTTATTTAGTATTTGCGATCTGATGTATATTGCATATGTATTTTTATTCTAAAATCTGAACAATTCATATTTAATTTGAAATTGAATGAATAAACATTAAAATACATATATGTATACATATCTGAATACATATGCTTCATATATATATATATATATATACATATATATATATATATATATATTGAAGCTAAATACATATGATGCATTTTGCATATGTATTTATTTAATGCAAAATCTGAACACTGTATATGTATTTTGATCTCTAAATCTCACAGCAAAAAAAAAAAACTTCATAAAATACTTAAATGAATTTCTTTCATTCAATTCCCAAACTTAAAGTTTAATTCAACTCATATGTATTTTGAAAGTAAATGAACACAAATTAGAATATATATGAAGGTAACTGCATATGTATTTTTATTGAAAATTTCAAAACCGCATATGTATTTCAGAGGTCAATCTCACTTCAACCAATATTATTGAACACTAGAGTAAAACACATAGTACAAAATTGTTGAAAACATATTCAACTTATACAACAGAAATGAATTACTTTCATTCAGTTCAAAATAAGTACTGACATTTAAACACTTTAAAACATGAAATAAGTTTGTACAAAATAACCACAACAATTTGTCGATTATCCAATGTAATAAATTCAACAATCATCATATTTCTAAAACTTCAGTAACACTAGTTATTCAGCTTTGTCTGCCAGGCCTCAAGGGTGCTTCGACATCGCTATGAGCATTTGCTTCTTATTTTCTCATGCCATAATCCCACAATAGTGCAACATAACGTGTATGAAGTATGTTGGGGTTGAACTCAATCAAATGAACTCTTTTATCATAATAAAGACACTCTGCGTATGTTACCATATACAAACCATAGTCCCTACAAAAAAAAAGGAATAATAAAATTTAATTTCTACAAACTTACGATTTTGGTAAATGTATGTTAAAGTACTTACAAGATTTCACTTGATTGTTGAAGCAATTCATCTGCAAGTAACACATCAAAAAGATCTGACAATTTTTTATCTTTGTATCTTGGATGGTTATGAAGATCAATACTTTTTTTTTATATAGAAATTACAAGCTTGGAGACACAATGGGATAATCCCAGCAAATTTTTCTATCTCAGCCAGAACAACCACATAGTGACCAGAGGATTCATATGAATTATGTAAGAATATGCACCTCTCAGAGAATGATAAAACTGCAAGAACCCAATGATGTTTCTCAAATTTAACAAAAAAAAATATGTAAAACTGTAAAAAACAACTAAACACAATCAACACATCAAAAAAAACATATAACATGCATATGTATTTTGAACAGAATAAATCAGCTCAATGCAATCCCTAAATACATATCAGGAATAAATAAAAATACATATTAAAACTATACCTTGTTAAACTATAGAAATCAACAAAACACAACCAACACATCAAAAAATACATATAACATGCATATATATTTTGAGCAGAACAAATCAGCTCACTCTTATCCATATATACATATCATGATAGCATAAAATACATATTAAAACTATAGCTTAAAATGTATATATCAACAAAATACAACCAACACCTCAAAAAATACATATAACATGCATATGTATTTTTAATAGAACAAATCATCTCACTGCAATTCCTAAATACATATCAGGAGAAACATAAAATACATATTAACTCACTGTCTTCTTCAGATTCATTAGCACAAGAGTTTTCAACATCGTCATCAACATTGTTTGACTCTGCAATTTCTTTTGCTTTTCTTTTCTTCTAATATTTTTTTATTTTTTGTCTTTTAGAAAAGAATTTTTTTTCAACCATTTTTTCTTCAAAATATTAGCTATCTTCAAAAAAATCCAACCAACAACAACAACAGATCAACCCAAAATCATCTACAATATCCCTTCAACTCCGGTTATCCTTCATTAATCACAACAAAACAAAACCCAGTTTCAATTCTCATCTAAAATTTAATTTTTTCAACTATATCAACTCATAAAACATCAAATTTAACTGAAAAACAAACAAAACAAAATTCAGCAAATCCGATGACCTTGATTCTCAGTTAACATCTACAAAAATCAAAACCTTAAAGATGAAGTGGAGAAATTGTTTATAGTACAAAATTCAAAAAAAAAATTGAGAAATTGATAACATGCAATAACTGAATTAATTAGTTACCTGAAATTGTGGAACAATATCCTTATCAGATTGTGGAAAAGACGTTAAGAAGGAAAAAAATTGAAAGAGAAAATCTGAGAAAAAGCATGAAAAATGGTAAAGTATAAAGCAATTAAAGGAAAGATAAAGTTTAAGCGTGAATAGTGGAACCTGCTTTTGAGAGACGGTAATTGTGGTCCCCCACTTAAAATAATGCTAGGTTTGCTGCATAAGATAATTTCATTAAAGTGTTGCTATTTTTTGTAATTTAAAACTTAGGTTTGCTACTCTATGTAGTTTATCCTAAAAATAATTCAATGATTCAAAAAAAAAAAACTTTAATGGAGGTGTTGAAGAAGACAATGGTGTTTTGTGTGGGTGGGTAGGGGTGTTGCGGGGGGAGGGTAGAGGTAGGGGGAGTTGCTGGACGAGTGATACGATGCTAAGTGTGTATCAAGAGATTCCAACCAACACAAGAACAACAAGATGAACAACAAAGTGCTAGTGAATCGAAAATGGCCACACACGACTTCACTAGTCTTGCAACACTTGTTTGAACTAGAAAAGTGAGTTTAACAACAAGAACAACAAAGACGGTATTGCTAGTGAATCGAAAGAGCCCCACACGGCTTCACTAGACTTTTATATTCAATAACACAATGTTAACAAGATTTACAAAGAAAGAGATAGAAACTTGACACACAATATTCATTAATCTAAGAACCCTAACAAGAGAAAGGATCCTAAGACTAATAAATATCAATACCAAGTTCTTACTTGGACCAAGAGGAACTCAAAGAACCTTAAGAACCTAGTTTCTAGCTAAGATACAACACTAGTATCACTCTACTAGTGAGAATTTGGTTTTGGCCTCTCCAAATGATGAGAAAGAGAAGTAAAAAATTTACAAGTCTTTGTTTCTTGAATAATAGGAATGAACTAAAGCAAGACTAGCCCTATTACATGGCTTATATAGTTATTTAGAAAGGAGGGATAAAGACCAAATTACCCTTGGCATTTAAGTGAGTGGGTTTGGGGTGTCTTGGTGGCCCTCTTTACATTTTATTAAATATATGCCCTTAGATGGGCTCACGAGGGCCTCACACATGGCCAAGAATGTGAACAAGGCTTAGAGTCGTTGCAACTCACGTGTTTGGCTTCGTGTGAAAAATCTCGAGCTAGGAATTCCCGTATCATCCTCTCCATCTTGAAGGGAATTTGTCCTCAAATTCGGATCATTTCCATCCTCCACCGTTTTCACCCGAGAGAGATCACACACATTGAAAGTGTTGTGCACTTGATATTCCGGGGGTAGATCAATCTTGTAGGCATTGTCGTTGATCCTTTCTAATACTTGGAACGGGCCATCACCCCGTGGCATCAACTTAGCATTCCTTTGAGACGGCAATCTATCCTTTCTTAGGTGCACCCACACCCAATATCCCGGTTCAAGAATGAGCTTTCTTCTTCCTTTATTGGATCGCCTCACAACTTCTTTGTTTTTCTTCTCAAACCGCAACCTCACCTTCTCATTTATCTTTTTTCATGGCCTCGGCCCGTTTGCTTTCATCTAAGCTTATCACAAGATCACTTGGCAAAGGGGTTAAATTCAAAGGGGTGAGGGGGTTGATGTCGTATACACACTCAAAAGGTGTCATCCCCGTGCTCGAGTGTATAACATGATAATAAGCAAACTTAATCAACGGTAAGTGCTCCTCCCAAGAAGTCATTTTTCCTTTAACCATGGACCGTAGCATAGACCCTAAGGTCCTATTTACTACTTCCGTTTGGCCATCGGTTTGTGGGTGGCATGAAGTCGAAAATAACAACTTAGTACCGAGTCTACCCCACATGGACTTCCAAAAGTGGCTTAGGAATTTAGAATCCCTATCACTCACTATGGTCCTCGGAACACCATGAAGTTTTACAACATTATCAACAAACAAAGAGGCTACGCTAGGTGCATCATCACATTTAGAACAAGGAATAAAGTGAGTCATCTTGGAAAACCGATCCACCACGACAAAAATACTATCCCCCCCCCTTCTAGTCCTCGGCAATCCCAACACGAAGTCCATTGATATGTCAAGCCAAGGACGCAAAGGGGTGGACAATGGGGTGTATAACTCGTGGGGTTAGAGCCGTGACATGGCTCCTTTGAACTCAACACATTGGCCGCAAATTTGGGCCACATCCTTGTGCATTCTAGGCTAATAAAATTGTTCTTCCAAAATTTCGAGGGTCTTCTCGACCCCAAAATGGCCCATTAAACCGCCATTGTGTGCTTCCCTCACAAATAATTCTCTCCGTGAACTTGAGGGAATACACAATTGTCTACCTTTAAACAATTATCCATCAAATTTGGTATAGGAATGGGAACCCCTATCGGTAACCCACCTATCCCTTTCCAACTCTTCAATTTCCCTATGGATAGGAGCGAAGTTAGGGTCCTCGGGATATAAAGACTTGAGGCTTTCAAACCCCATCAACTTAGATGATAAACTAGACACAAGCACATGTTTTTGGGATAAAGCATCGGCAACCACATTGTCTTTACCCTTCTTGTATTGAATAACATAAGGGAAAGTTTCAAGAAATTCAATCCATTTGGCATGCCGCCGGTTAAGCTTATCTTGTGCCCATAAATGCTTCAAAGATTCATGATCCATTCGGATCACGAATTCTTTAGGCCACAAATAATGTTGTCAAGTGACCAAGGCTCTAATCAAGGAATACAACTCTAAATCGTATGTAGAGTAGTTTAGAGTTGCTCCTTTGAGATTTTCGCTACAGTAGGCAATAGGCTTCAATTCTTGCATTAAAACTACGCCTATGCCAACTTTGCTTGAATCACATTCGACCTCAAAAGTCTTATCAAAATTCGGCAATTGTAGAAAAGGGGCCAAGATGAGCATAACCTTCAAGTCCTCGAAGGCCTAAGCTTGTTCATCTCCCAACTTAAAAGGCCGATCCTTTTTAATCACTTCGGTCAAGGGGGCGGTAATGGTGCTAAATCCTTTGACAAAACGTCTATAAAAACTAGCCAACCCATGAAAACTTCTCACTTCACCTATGGTTTTAGGAGTTGACCAATTTTTAATGGCGTCAATCTTAGATTCATCCACTTCGACCTCTCTTGAGCTCACCACAAACCCAAGAAATACAATCTCATGGACACCAAAGGAACACTTTTCTAGATTAGCATATGACTTCTCCTTTCAGAGGACATCAAACACACATTGTAAATGCTTTACATGCTCATCTAAGGACTTACTATACACCAATACATCATCAAAATAAACAACAACAAACTTTTCGATAAATGGCTTCATTACATGATTCATTAGCCTCATAAAAATACTTAGAGCATTTATTAGGCCGAATGGCATAACCATCCATTCATAGAGATCGAATTTGGTCTTGAAGACGATTTTCCATTCAGCACCTGGTTGCATACGAATTTGGTGATAGCCACTCCTCAAATCAATTTTAGAAAACAAACATGAACCACTCAATTTATCAAACATATCATCTAACCTAGGAATAGGGTGACGATATTTTACTGTTATCTTGTTGATGGCTCGACAATCAACGCACATACGCCAAGTCCCATCTTTCTTGGGAACTAGTAGCACCGGAACCGCACAAGGGCTCATACTCTCCTTGATATATCCTTTGTTGAGGAGTTTCTCAACTTGGCATTGCAATTCCTTGGTATCCATCGGGTTGCTCCTATAAGCCGGTTTGTTGGAAAATTATGAACCCGGCACAAAATCTATTTGGTGCTCAATTCCCCGAAGTGGGGGCAATCCTTGTGGTAATTCCTTTGGGAAGACATCCTCGTAATCCTACAAAACATGAGAAATGAGGAGAAATAGAAATGTTAGTGGCGTTAGTGTTAAAACAACGAGCCAAGAGGAGCGTCGGAGTATCCTCGTCATGATCCATAAATAATTCTTTCCTCCTAGCCATCATCACCACACTTCCTTGCCCCTTAAAAATTAGGAGCCCTTCGGTTTTCCCTATTCCCTCACTCTTGGGTTCCCCTCTTTTTCCCTTACTCTCGGCCTTCTGTCACGCCTCAAAATCCCATCGGGCCGGACTGGCACCCGAAGCCGAGAAGGCCCGGGAGAACCCGTTCAAATACCTGTACTTTCACTTATATTTCACCAAAAATTTGGACAGCACTTCATTGCATATAGAAGGGTCTAATTACCTATATCAGCACAACACGCACAAATATATTTATATATATATATATATATTACGTAGCCGTCGGGGCCACCACATATACAAATATAACATCACTATATAAACTTCCATGACTTTACCCTTCCTTATGTCTACAAAGCCTCTAGGATATACATGGCATAACTAGGGTCGGGACAAACCCCCCGCCCACACATGACTCTTGTACAATAACAAAACATAAGGAATCGACTCGAAAAGCTCCGAAGCAAACTGAAGCTCACCAACAATAGCTGTATGACCTGGCTCCTATCTATGCTGTGAATGAGCTGAGGTACCTGTGCCTGCAGCATAAAATGCAGGTCCCCGTGGGGGACGTCAGTACGAAATATGTACTGAGTATGTAAAGCTGTAGATAATCACATATGATATAGGAGCTCAATAGAAATCAGAAACAAGTGAATAAGTCGTAATAGGAGTGGACCACACTTACTAGAACTTGTAACAACCTGTACATTGTATTTATTCAATCACTTTACCTTCGTTCTTATCGTCTTTATAATCATTACTGTACAGTACTGTGACCATTAGGCTGCCTCCAGTACATATCAACTGGGATTGACCCATGCTAGGCTTATGCCCCTGGGATACCACCCATAAACACATAAATAGGGATCGACACATGCTAGGCTTATGCCCCTGGGATACCACCCGATAAGAGAGAACTTCCATCACTTAGTTCAATTAATCTTTGAGACTGTTATTTCGGTCGCCACCACATTTTTGATACTTTGAAACAATGATACATCAATAGGAACCAAGTAATAGACCTTCTATACAATAATGATGTAATGAAGACTCATTGGTACATCAACAATGTGTTTCAGAATCATCAATATCACAACAATGAAATTGGAGCCTTTTGGTATATCAATGAAACATTTTGACACTTTATAGAATGGAAACAACTTCGTTGGCAACGTAGAACAATACATGTTTTTGGACAACCTCGGAATCTTACTTGATGGAACATTGGTGTTTTCATGCCAAAGAACATTGTTAGAGTATGCTTTACATACCTCGTTGTAGATTCGGATACCAATTCAACACAACTTCCCGCCTTTACAAATCACTTATCTACAATGAAATGTTTGACATCTAGTATTAGCAACCCAACACCACAATTCTCTTCCATAATTCCATACTACCAATATTTGCAAAACATTCCAAAAACCAACTTGAACAATAGGTTTATGTGTATATATATATATAATCATCATTTCAATACCACATCATCAATACCACATCATCACACCAAATTCCTTCACAATTCAACATAATCCAACATCATTTCCCAATCATCTTTCAACAACAATCAAATAACATACTTCTTATGCTCACATGCATATATATATATACACATATCCATATAAATAACACCAACATAATTTACATCCTTACCATAAAATGGCCCTTTTGATTTCGAAGTCCTGTTGGCACAAATAAGGGGTGCTTCTCGAAGCCCTCGAGACGGTGAACACAACTACGGAATCAATTTGGATTTTCTACGGTTGAATCACAAGATAATTGGAGTTGAAATTAGGCTAGGGTTTCTTATTTTCAATAATTTGATGATAATTGATGAATATGAGACTAATTATATGTATATAATGACCAATTTTCGTCCATGAGGTGATGGAAAATGACCATATTGCCCTTAAAAATTTAAGTAAATCCGAATCTGTCCATGGTGGACTGTTTTGATAGGCTAAAGTAAATCGGCCATAACTCTTTGCTCCGATATCGGATTTGGGTGAAATTGGTATCGCTGGAAAGATAATTCAAAGTTCTTTCATTTAATATAAAGTAGGACACCCAGTTATTCCTGTACAAAGAGTTATTATCATTTGAAGTTGACCCTAAAAAACTGCTTTGAGAGGCTGAAGTAAAACGAGTATAACTCCTTATTCAGATGTTGGATTTGGATAAAACCACTTGCATTGGAAAGAATACACAAAGATATTTCTTTTGATAGGTGGTAGCTCTCCCAGTTCATTATATTGAAGGAGTTATAATCGTTCAAAGTTGACCCAAAAAAACTGGCAGGCCTCAGTAGTTTGTGTGCAGGAAACTTTCCTGCACATTTACTGTTCACAACATCCCGGCCACCGTTTTATAGTTTCGAACGTGCTCGATTATATCCGAAACTTATCCGTTTTTGGAAATCTTTATATCGTTGGAAATCTTATTCAATAACCTTCCTATGGAACCGTCGACGGGCAAATTCCGGTATAAATAAAGTCGATTCCTATACACATATAATCAAACTATACACTTGAAACCATCTCAAAATAATCAATACTCATACTTAAACTCATATATACCTAACTTAGGATCAATACATATACTCCAACACATATAACAATGGCTAATGCACGTAATTAAGTACGGGGTGTTACACCTTCTTTCCCTTTTCTCTCAATTCCCACATCTTTTGGTATAATTCATTCACTTGGGAAGGCAATAATGGATGAAGAGCGACCTTTCGGCCATCCTTCTCAAGTGTATACCGATTGGACTTTCCATCATATTTCGTCGACCTATCGTATTGCCAAGGCCTTCCTAACAACAAGTGACAAGCTTGCATTGGTATCACACCACAAAGCACCTCGTCATGGTAGTTGGCTACCATAAAACGTATCACACATTGCCTTGTGACCTTTAACTCACCGCATTCATTCAATCATTGAAACTTGTAAGGACTAGTGTGAGGTGTAGTCGGCAATTTCAAGAAGTTTACCATTGCAACACTAACCACATTCGCAATACTTCC
Source organism: Capsicum annuum (assembly GCF_002878395.1). Lineage (NCBI taxonomy): Eukaryota > Viridiplantae > Streptophyta > Magnoliopsida > Solanales > Solanaceae > Capsicum > Capsicum annuum. The sequence goes on along the minus strand of NC_061122.1, from coordinate 16,494,100 downwards.
ACTATCTATCACCATAGTACACACACTTCCCTTCACAAGATATTTAGTATGAAATAAATTTTCCCGTTGGCTAGGGTCATCTATCGCCTTACTAATCATGGCATGCCTCACTACAAATTTTGGAACCATGCACTCCCCTTCTTGCGGATAAGCATCCTCACAACCATCATTATCATGTGGTTCATTTTTGGGTTTCTCTCTATCTTGAGGCTCGGCCTCATTCTCTTCTTTTTTAAGACCCACTTCCTCACCAAGGTAATACAATCTCCCTTCCTTTAGGATTACATTGCGCCGGTTTGGACATTCATTGGATTTATGTCCCCAACCTTGGCACTTGAAATATTGGAGCCCTTCAGGATTAGGATACTTGTGAGCTTCTTGTCGGGGAGGAAATTTATGGACTATTTTAGGCTCGGACAGCCTTGTAGTGGCGGGTTGGTCCTTGTTTTTGGGCCAACCCGAAGATGGTTGAACCATATCTTTGCTCCTCTGCCAACCCGAGGTTGATGGTCCCTTTGCCTTGAACGACGACCTCTCTTTAAGCTCACTTTCAATCTCAAGAGCCGCTTGAAAAATCCCTTCAACGATATCAAACTTTTGAAGCATCAAATGAGTGGAGATCTCTTTGTTCAACCCACACTTGAACCGAATGATGTCATGGCCAATTTGTTCTCCCCGATGATCAAGTTTCAACATGAGTTGTTAAAACTCGTCATAGTATGCCATAACACTTCGATTCCCTTGTCGCAAATTGTACAACCTAGCAAGCAACTCATGACGATAACTTTTGGGAAGATACCGTTGCCTCATTAGGTACCTCAACCGAAACCATTGTGGTGGTTATCCCTCTACCAACTCGTTGCCAAACCGCTTGACGTATTCCCATCAAGTGTTAGCATAGCCTTCAAAATGAGCTATGGTATAACAACTCTTCTTCTCCTCCGAGATATCATTCACTTGAAATACTTTATCATACGCCAAATCCCAATCAAGATACACCTCGGGGTCACTTTCACCCTTAAAGATAGGTAGGCTCAATTTGATGGTATTGATGCCTACGTCTCTTTCTAGGTGTTGGTTTCCCCTTTCTCCATACCCTCGATATCTCCTTGAATCCACACGACCTCCTCCCATCTATTTCTCCATCATGTAGGCATCGTCAAAGGCTCCATACCCTTCATAATCCTCTCTACCATATTCCTCAAGATGGACGGGACGATTTTGGACATTTAGAACTTGATTCGAAGGAATTAGATTTTGTGGAGGTGGTGGTCTTTGGTTTAGTGGAGCTTGGAAGGGGGGTTCAAATTTTATGGAGGGATTTGACATCCGAGTACTTCTTGCGGAACTTGAGACATTTAGGAATCGGTTGGTCTATTGGAGTCTCGGTTTAGAGGGTTATAAGTGGTTTGGCTTGCGGTATTTAGTGGAGTTAGTGAAAGATTTGGCAATTGTGGCCATATTTTGGGAGTAACGGTGGCGAAGAAATTTCTATCATGTCCATTTGACGAAATATGTCAAGGAGTAGAAGGACTAGAGTTCCTTTGACTCTCCACTTATTCTAACCTCCCACTAATAGTTGTCACTTTTCCCCTTATGGATCCCACTTTCGTACTCAACCTTTCAAGAGCTCGGGTCATAGCCTCAAGTGTGACCCTCATATTCTCCATTTCATTAGAATCCACGGTTTGAGACGCGGTTCCCTCCATTATCAAGGTATCACCAACACAAGCAACAAACAAGTTAGTTTAATTCCCTCTCCTCACTCACACTCTCTTGGTTCACTCACACGCAAGTTCTACAAGAGTTGTAGATTGGCTAGGAACCCGTAAATCTGTAAGGTATGAGTATGCTCTTGCTCGGAATGAATTTTTATTTGAAACTCAAAGAATTCTCGTCGGACTAGAGCCAAGAGTTACAACGTATTCAAACAACAAAAGCATACAAACAAACATTGACACGAACACAAGGCTTCAAGTGACTAATTGACAAGCTAGTAGGAATGTACTAGTTTGTTAATTAGTTCTCAAGTCAATTAGAGGAAACTAGAAATCAATAATTAGAAACTAGAACATCCAAATTTGAGCTTAATTATCACGTGAACAATAACTAGGGTGACGTGGCAGCATGTCAATAGCCGCGGGTCCACATAAATAGTTCATCAACTTGAAGTCTTAGTCCCCTTAGATCTTTTGTAATGGATGACTTGTTATTGGGATGGAAAACATAAAGTGTTGTAACATTTTTCAAACCCCCCTTTTTTTTCTTTTTTTTTTCAAACTCAAAAGGTGATGTTTGACCTCACTAGTCCCACAAGACAAGGTTCCTTATTTTAAGGAAAAGTGGTTGTCAAGTCTTGAAAAGGTGATGTTGGCAAGTCTTCTCACAAACAATTTTCAATTTTGTCTTGCAACCTTTTTGGATCTATTTATCTTTATAGAAGTTAAGACATAAGATGAGGAGAAGTTTAGGATGAACACAACATCAACACCTTCAAGAACACAACAACAATACACCACAATGGTCACTTCCAAGGTTTTTTTTTTTTTTCACAACACAATTCTCTTTTTCATTAAGCTCAACTTTAGATTTAGACACCCTTTGTGTTGATGAGAAAGAAACCAACACAAGAAACAACTAAACAAGTAAAAATTTTGTAGATCTACAACCAATTTTGTTACCAAAATGTTCAAAAACACACTTTTTGGTAAGAGCTTTCCAAGATTGTTTTTGTAAGAACAAAACCTAGCCTTGAGCTTTGATACCAAATGACACAATGCTAAGTGTGTATCAAGAGATTCCAACCAACACAAGAACAACAAGATGAACAACAAAGTGCTAGTGAATCGAAAATGGCCACACACGGCTTCACTAGGCTTGCAACACTTGTTTGAACTAGAAAAATGAGTTTAATAACAAGAACAACAAAGACAATATTGCTAGTGAATCGAAAGAGCCCCACACAGCTTCACTAGACTTTTATATTCAACAACACAATGTTAACAAGATTTACAAAGAAAGAGATAGAAGCTTGACACACAATATTCATTAATCTAAGAACCCTAACAAGAAAAAAGACCCCAAGACTAATAAATATCAATACCAAGTTCTTACTTGGACCAAGAGGAACTCAAAGAACCTCAAGAACCTAGTTTCTAGCCAAGATACAACACTAGTATCACTCTACTAGTGAGAATTTGGTTTTGGCCTCTCCAAATGATGAGAAAGAGAAGTAAAAAATTTACAAGTCTTTGTTTAAAAAATTTACAAGTCTTTGTTTCTTGAATAATAGGAATGAACTAAAGCAAGACTAGCCCTATTACATGGCTTATATAGTCACTTAGAAAGGAGAGACAAAGACCAAATTACCCTTGGCATTTAAGTGAGTGGGTTTGGGGTGTCTTGGTGGGCCTCTTTACATTTTATTAAATATAGGCCCTTAGATGGGCTCACAAGGGCCTCACATATGGCCAAGAATGTAAACAAGGCTTGGAGTCGTTGCAACTCACGTGTTTGGCTTCGTGTGAAAGGTCTCGAGCTAGGAATTCCCGTATTAACGAGGGTTGGGGGAGATACTGGACGGGTGGTGAAGGTGGGGGGAGAGGGGGTAGGGTGATAAATAAAATAAAAAAGAAAATTTTATTAAAAAATATAAACAAAATATGAAATTAAATGTATTTACACGTGACAACATCTGATTAGTGCGTGCACTCACTCTCTTTGTTGTGACTGAAATTCAGTGAAAAATGATATATTTACACGGATTAAGGAAGAATCGTGGGGTAATAGATCGAAAGTAAAATTTAGATGTCTTTTTGAAAAACTCGAATAAAATCAAGGGTCTTTATGTATTTTCTCAAAACAAAAAAAAAAGTACTTCTAAAAGATTGTCACTTAATATGAGACAAAAAGAATTAGTGGCATGCAGAGACAAAAGTACTTCTAAACGATAGTCACTTAATATGAGACAAAAAGAATTAGTGGCATGCAGAGACAAAGAGAAAGCACTAAAATAAGCCTATTGTACATTTTAGTGGTTTTAGTGCAAAAACCACTAAAATGCGCTCTGTGCAAAAGAAAAACCTAGCCCCAATTTTTTTGCTTTTTTTGTTTACGGTCTATTTTGTACTCTATGTTTCATTAATTACATCGTATGAAGCCTTGGTATACTTGTATAAGTTGTACTATTACTCTAGACAAAAATTACTACATTGTTAACTTTTTAAATTAAAATAAAAAGATTCAATTTACTATTTTTGATTACTTCTTCTTTTCAATTTATATAGCACAATTAAAATTTCGAAATTTAAATTTTTGAAAACTTTAACTGTGCATTTGGATACAAAGTTTTAAGGTTTTTGAAATAAATTTTACATATTTAAAAATAAAGTAAAAAATATTATAAATTTAGCTCAGTAACAACATAAAAGAAGAAGAAGAAATTAAACAGTGTGATATTAAGGTTTTCGTTTAATTTTAAGTTTTCTTTCGTATGAAATAAAAATTCTGCTACTATTACAATTTCCAGCACTTCGATTATCATATTAAGTAACAGCAATGACTATTCCGTTTGTAGTATATTTTGTCTTTCTTTTTTTAGCACTATGTGTCTTGACTTCATCATTTTCATTATTTCTTCATTATTTTTTTTTCAAACTAATAATATTTTTACTTGAATTGCGGGTTTATCGAAAAAAATATTTATCTTATAGGGTAAAATCTACGTGCACCCTACTCTCCTCTGATCCCACTAATAGGATTGCATTGAATATATTTTTACTAATGTTATTTTATCTCGATTGAAATTTGATCAAAGCTTGCATGTATTTAGCTCGACTCAGTTCAAATCGATTGAAGTTTGGTCAAAGCTCAGGCCCAGTTGATCTAGCTTGCTGGGCTCGATCGATTCGTTTTGATATCACATGATGATTATTTTAAAACTAAAATTCTTTTAATATAATTAATCATAATAAAGTTAGAAAAGTGTCAATTTAATAATATTGTTTATTATGAGTTATAGTTTTGAACTTTTAAAACCAATTTCATGCAATTAGTTTCGTTATATACACTCTTCTTTAAGATACTCTTACATTGAAAAAATCAAATTAAAAAAATGTAACATCGGATGAGTTTTCTTGAATCTATTATTATTTTATTTGGACTTTATCGTTTATTGTTTAACTAGTTTAACCGCATGTGTCTCGCACGTATATCATTTAATTTTTTAATATTAAATAATTTATTTAATGCGGAGATTTTTAATAAAGTGTAAAAGCTCAAATCACTTTTCAAAAATCTTTCACACTTTAATATAATAATGTAAACATAAACATATACACATATATATTTTACCACTAGAAGTTTCAAGTGGTTGACGGATATTACTTTTGCGTTTGTCATACAGTACCTCTTTCTCTTTTTGTCACAGGTTAAGAGAGACGCATCAATTTGAACCGTATTTGTGTTACAATTACTTTTTTTATATTTAAAATCTTTTCTTATTTTTAAAGTCAAATATTTACAAAATCATTGATTATATTTTTATTACATACTTAAAACTTTTAAAAATCTGGTACTTCTTAAATTTTTCTTATTCTAGTAGTTTTATATTTATTTCTAGGTTTTTCAAATCTTCTTAAAATTAAATTTAGTTGATTTAAAATTATTAAACTAATGGAAAAAATATTAGTTCTCATTAATTTTGATGACTACTAATAAGGAAAGATTTTATCATAAATATATTTAATTAATTTTCAACTTTAAATTAGGAAAAAATAGTGAAATTTTGATGACTTCTAGTAAGGAAAGGTTTTACCATAAATATATTTAATTAATTTTTAACTCTTAAATATTAGAAAAAATAGTGAAAAGACAATTTTATCTAAAGTAAAGTCTTTTAATAAAGGACAAAAAGTTCAAACAACATTTCTAAGGCCCTTCACACTTTAATATGATATAGATATTAACTTACGTCATTTGAATTGAATTCTAGTTTAGATTATATTATATATAATTAAATCAAGTTGAATGCAATTATCAATTTAAACTAATAATGATTATAAGTCGAACAAACGTATCATAATTTAATTTCTTTAATGACGTAATGCTACAAAAAACTAAATATTAAAGAGTCGACTTGGCTCAGCTCGGTACTAGTTAAAGCTCGATTGAGCTCGGCTTGATGGAGCTAGGCTCGAACTCAGCTCGCTCGGCTCGACGCCCAGACCTATATAGACCTAGTACAGTCAGACCTTTCTATGATGTCACCTCGTTATAACGACATTTTATTGGACTGATTTTCTTCGAAACTTACTTTTCATGTTATATTTTACTTCTCTATCACAACATTCTATCTATAGTAGAAATGTCGTTTGTTAAAGCGATACACTCTTTGTAAAATTACATTTCTATAACAACATACTCAAATATTATGTATTAATGTTTTATAAGAAATAAATATGTACAAAATAAAGTACAAAAATATTTATGATAATCATTATTAATGTCATTACACAGTAAATTTCAAATACAACTATCTAATTTTTTTAAAAAAACTGTATCAAAATAATGCACGTTAGTTATTTCATATCTTCAGGAAGAAAAGACGACTAATGTTTGTCTTTTTATATTCATGCTCTTTGTAATTTTACATACTACTTTATTTCAACTAAATAAAATATACACATCAAATTAGCAATCATAAAATTTCTGAACAAACACTGTCATTACAAAAAGGTTTTACCGTAACACAATTTATCATATGCCAGAATATGTTTAGCAAGAATCAACAAATTGATTAACCTATTTATATATTGAAATGTTCTTCATAGAAATTGCACTAACGAGATATGACAACTATTGGGGGTTCAACATTTTTTATTTCTTTTGTGTAAATTTATATAACATGGTCGAATTTCGATTAATAAACAATTTAATTTGATCGTTAATTCGATCATAAAAATTACGTATAAAGTATTATAAATTATAATAATTAATAATAATAATTAATAACTCTCTCACTATATATAATTTCAAAATTAGTTATCCTTATTCCTGTTGTGAAATAACCCCTTAGATTAATGTCCACTAATTAAGTTGAGTTTCCTCTTATCATTAGGTTTAGTTTCCCTCGCAACACTTAGCTATGGACATTGTTAATTAATCCATCTTTTTAAAAAATAACAGTATATTTCAAAATAAATAAAAAAGTGGACGAAGGGAGTACCGTGTAATTAGGGGTGGACATATTTTATTTTAAACCGAAATAAATAAAAAATCAAACCGAAATTTAATTTTGGTTTCAGTTTTTCAATTTTTCGGATCGAATTCGGTTTGTAATTTTAAATTTTGATTTTTCGGTGTGATTTTCGGTTTAAAAAAAATCGGTTAAACCGAAAAAATAAAATTTTATAAACAATAATATTATATATATAATATTTAGTAATTCACATTCACAATTAACATTTAACAGCAAATTCGCATACGTCGCAGGCTGTTTATGAATTGTTTTAGTGACTCAAATATTTTATGGACTATTTTGGTGACTTTGGACTGTTTTATGAACTATTTATGCAAGGTTATATTATATGTAATGATTAATGACATTATGTATTATGTTAAGCTTATGATTATTTCATTTCGTTTCATCCATGTTGAGTTATTTATAGGTATTTATATTTGGGAATGAAAAGAAGGTTTGAAAAAAATATTTTTTCTAAAAAAACTCATCAATTTTAAATGCTCAGTTTATGAAAAAAAGAGGCTAACTACTTTAATATTTCAAACCAAAATAAAAATCCGAAATAACCGAACTGAATTTGTAAAATCGAACCAAACCGAATTTATTTTGGTTTGGTTATGAATGTCATTTTTGTCAATCCGAAAATTGATAAACCAAATCGATATTTAACAATCAGATTGAATCGATCGAACATCCACCCTGCGTGTAATTTTGTCTTTTTACTTTATCAAAAAAAGACAAATACTGTTAAGCTACCTATAATAAGAAAAATTTTATAATGCAGGAGATATGTCAAATCGTACTTGTATGAGGCATTCATTTATTGACAAATAGATTAGCGTAGGACCCGTATTACAAGATTCATATGTTTTTGGTGAGTCCGAAATCAAAATACGCTATGAAACTAAAAAGAATATCAAAATATGTCATGTATTTAAAATGTTATCATAATATGCTTAACTCTCTTTTTAAGAGAAAAGAGAGTTATATGTATTATTTCTAACGGAAGTTCAAAAACGGAGTTTAAATTTTAGAAAAGTACTCCCTCCGTTTCATAATAAATGAATTATTGAATTTTGAGACACAGATTAAGAAAAAAGCATTAAAGACATAAATTTAACACAACTTTTCATTTTTACACACACAACTCATAAAAGACATAAAAAACAATGCATAACTTACTTAAAAAGAGAGTTATGTAACTTCTATTACATAACTCTCTTCTTAAGTGAGTTATGTAAAAAAAAAAAAGAGAGTTATCTACTTTTCTAAATCTTAACTCCGTTTCTGAACTTTCATTAAAAATAATATATATAAACTCTCTTAAAAAGAGAGTTAAGCATATTATGGTAACATTTTAAATACATAACATATTTTGATACTTTTTTTAATTTCATAGCATATTTTGATTCCAGACTCGTTTTTGGTCATATTTTCCTGCCTCTTTATATCCGTTCTATCTATGAAGTTGAGCCGGAGTTTTATTATATTAATCTTTTTAAAATTCATTCTCTCAGTTTGAAAAAATAATGAGGCAGGTCCAAATTTTAAAGAACTTAAAAATTAGATCTTGAAAATGAATTTGGATAAAAATTTTATTATTCAATTTAAGTATGGCATGATTTTTTTTACATAAAGGTCATCTAACTTTAAAATTTATTACATGAAGAAAATACACATATAAGTCATCTGTTTTAAATTTTACTGCATAATATTTTCCAAAATGGTGTTTATGTATTTTATGAGGGACGGATTCAAGGGGTATTTTGTTAACGCATTAAATTTTACACGAATATAGTATTTGTATTTGAGAAATTCACTATGCAACCATTTGGCCATAAAAATTTCACTTTTTTTTTTTTCAAAATTGGGAAAATGGTCTGATATATATATGCAAGCTTTGATGAAATTTGTTGTAACACGTGAACTTTGCGGCGATCTTATGACCTCCTAAATTATTTATTAGCGTATTATGATCGCCTAGATTATTTATTAGAGTATATTACTGTCATTTATTTACACTAATCTCTTTTATTTATTTATTTATAATTTTTATCTATTTATTTGCTAATAAACCTCACTAAAATACACTAATAAATAGTTTAGGGGTCATAGGACTCCCCACAAAATCTAGCGTGTTTCAACAAATTTCATCAAAATTTGAGTATATTTTAGACCCTTTTTCCTTGAAAATTAGTGTTTGACTATGAAAATTTCAAATGTACCTCAAAGTTATTTTAGAATTTGAAAAACGACCAAAACTCTATTCTTACTTTATATTTTTTTTAAGAAAAAAATTATATTGCATGTTTAATAATTTTTTATGTCTTTTTCTAAAATAATATTTAAATGTTAAATATTTGTTACAAAAATCATGGTTAAACAGAACTCTGACGTCAAATTTAAAACTTTTAAAAATTTTAAATAAGAAAAATAATTTTCATAACCAAACACACAAACACACTGGGGTCATTTGGTTTGAAAATTGTTATCCCGAGATAACTTATCCCATTATATGGGATACGTTATCCCATTACTAAGAGGAAAATGGTGGAATAAGTTATCCTGGGTTGGATTAATCCCTCCAACCAAACAAAGAAAAATGTGTTCTTTTATTAATTATCCCGGGATAACAATTTCCAAATCAAACGACCCCTTAGTATATACTCTTTCAGTGTTGAAAATAGTAAGGTACAAAAGAAACGTGATAGGCTGCTTGAAAAATTATAACTGTTGAAGACTTTCAGTGAATGAAAATAGTAGTAAAAAAACGAGTTTAGAGTAAATAAATAAAACATCTATTGAGCTTAAAAAAAAATAGCAATGGAACCAAAAAAATACTAGTATTTGAGAACAGAAAGTAAAAGGGGAAAGAAAAAGAGGTTGCTGAAACTTTTAGCCATTTTGATCAAAGTCCACTTGTCAAATTATGAAAGGTATCTCACACAATATTTGTCTGCCACCTAATAATAGCTTTTGTTGCAAGTTTTTTCTGCGGTACTGTCCATTCCATTGCAGTTTTTATCATAGTGGCATCAGTCAACACTACTACTCCCTGCTAGCAATCATCTGTGTACTTTTTTCATATTCACAGTGATCACCTTCTTGTTTCTTCTTGGGATTAGGTTATTTATGTTAGCTCCGACTCTTTAAAAATGTAAATAGTTGTATGTCTGATTCTCCTAAAATAACAAAGCCGATGCAGTCCTCTTTGACCATGAAAATTGTTGAATTTGAAAATAGTAGTAACTGTTAGGTGTTGGATTCTTTATTTTGAATTGTGTAGAAATCGATCGGTTGTGGTACTGAAAGTGAAGATTCCGTATAATGTGGCTCATCACTTTTTTGAATTTCTAAAGGCCTGTTTGGCTGTGAAAATTGTGAAATTTGAGAAGTAGTATTAGTATGTCACTTATTGTTAGCTCAGACTCTTTAAAAATATCAACTGTTAAGTGTAGGGGCGGCTCAAAAACTTTGGTGGTTTAAGACAAAAATTAAACGGAGGTCTTAATTTTTTTTTAAAAAATAAATATATATCTTCTTATAAAGTCTATATTTTAGATATTTTTAGATGCAAAGTCATTCATATTTTTTTATAGTTGATTTCTTCTAATAATTTTTTTCACTAATATAACTAATTCATTTAATCTTTCTTGAGACACAATACTTTAAATTTCTAATAATTCTTTATTTTTACATAAAAAATTTATTTTTTCTACGAATAATATTTAATAATTTTTTTTTTATAAAGAGTCTACAATCTATTATTGTAAAAACAATGAGACCTCAAATTTGGAAGCTATGGCGGCTGCCTAGTTTCTTAACATGTAGAGCCGGCCCTGGTTACGTGTCGGATTCTTCAAACTGAAAAATAGTTATTTGAAAATTGGGAGTTGTGTTTGCTATGAGTTGTTTTAAAAAAAATTGTGAGTGATTTGCATTGGAAAAAGTCAGAACAATTTTTTTGGTATTTTTGAAATTTCCAAAATCAATTTCACCGAAATCTTATGGCCAAATATGATTTCCAAAATTCAACTCATGGCCAAACAGCCTCTAAATCCCTGAGTTCATTTGCTTTAGATTTCAGCTGTGTTTGGTACGGAGGAAAATATTTTTCATCTAAAATGTTTCTTAGGAAAATAGGTGAGATTGTTACTTATTTTCTTGTATTGAATATGTAAGCAAAATATAATATCTAAAATTATTTGTATATATATACCCCTTTGTCCTAATTTATGTGGTACTATTTGATTAGGCACGGAGTTTAATAAAGAAAGAAACACTTTTGAAATTTATGGTTCGAAACAAGTATGAGATATTTTTGTGGTTGAGGGCTGCAAATAAATTAGGACAAAGTGAGTATAATCTAGACAAATACTATAGAAGTGGGGCCGGGTGGGGGGTGTGGAGTAGTGGTGAAGGGGGCTATGAGGTGAGAGGAGGGGCCGGGTGGGGGGTGTGGAGTAGTGGTGAAGGGGGCTATGAGGTGAGAGGTGAAGACGAGGTGTGTTGTCGGGTGGGGAAGACACAATGTTGTAGAATGTTACTTGTGGAACTTGTTTTCGATCCTTTAATTTGGCAAGTCATTGTTTTCCGAAAATGTGACCAACCGGGAAAATTTTAAATTCCTCCATAACGAACACACCCTTTATCTATTTTTTTTTTTCCTTTTTGTGTCTATTAATTAGACCTTAGTTTGAATTCCATGTGATTATTTTATGTTTTTTTGCTTTGATTTTGGTTAGATGGTTCGTCTGTATGATGTAAGTGCCAATGCCATGAAAGAAGAGTTCATGCATGGAGGTCCAGTGCTGGATTGTTGCTTCTATGATGCTTCATCTGGATTCAGTGCTAGTACTGATAATACTGTTAGGAGGTACTTATAATGATGTTCTGTTTTCTATTTTGCCTATTGTGGAGGATACAGTGTAATATATTGCTGAATCATCCTTGATTAGGCGAATTAGTGGATATTATTCTCTATGATCTATCTTGTTGTCTTTATCGTAGAATGTACCGTAATGCCCTTAAGTCTTGTCGTATTAAACATGTTATGTGAAAAATTGAAACTGAGAGTCGCCGAAAAAGGAAAGACACAATCTTTTTTAAACGGACTAAAGACGAAGGTAAGGCAAACAAATTGAAAAGGAGAGAGTATTAATTGTTTGGCTGTCTCGTACTGCTCATGGTTTTGGAGAAAAACAACTTGTGATTTGTTGGAACTATATAATGAACAGAGACTTTTTCAGTTTCAAGTGATATCCTAATGATACATATCACCATTTTGAGCCGAGGGTCTATCACAAACATCCTCTCTATCCCAAAAAGGTAGGGGTAAGGTCTGCCTACATCCTACCCTTCGCAGACCCCACCTGTGAAATTATACTGGTTATATTGTTGTTGCTTTTCTACAGGATTTAGTAATATTATGCAGTACTAATTGTTTGGCTGTCTGGCTACTGCTCACAGTTTCGTAGAAACAATAACTGTGATAATGTCGGGTTTAGATAATGAACACAGATATTTTCAGTTTCAAGTGATTTCGTGGTAATACATATAATCATTTTGAGCCGAGTGTCTACTAGAAAGAACCTCTCTACCCCACAAAGGCAGGGATAATGTTATGAACCAATTGTCTCACATTGGAAAAATTGCAACTGGTCAGTGTAGATATTTATGGAATTTACAATTCGTTATTGACTGTCTAAGTTGCTTCTTTCTTCTGTAATATATGACTTCGTGATATATTCATTTGAAATATAAGGAGATTGGAAAAACATTATCAGTCAGATGAAAATTTATCTTGTGCATTCTGTTCTACACATTTCAGCTTTTTAAGTAGGCTTTGGTGAACATTGAAATAAGCTTTAAAATTTTTCAAAATTCAATTCTTATACTTCTGATTCTGTTCAATATGTTTCCCACTGTAAAGGTACCAGAAATGATAGCAATTATTTGCTCTGATTTTTTCTTTTTTTGTCCTGTTGTGTTTCAATTGAAAGCCAAGGTTAATTTCTTTCAAAAGAGGATTATATGGGCAATATAATTGTGGCCTTATAGAAGCTTCTACATCGGAAATTCAATTGCTTCAGTCACGACTCAAGTTCAGCATGGCTGGATAAAGAAATTTCCTGTGCACATATCTGTTTTTTCTTCTCCTTCTGTAAATAGATCACCTAGCTCTTCAAATTATTGTTAAGTCATTAACGATTATGTGAGGCTACAATATGTTGATTAGAAATCTCAACAATGGCATTCTATTATTTGAGCTTAGCGTCAGTATGTTATTGAAAGTTGGCTCCAATAGAATTATGTGATTCTCTTGTATGGCATAGGACAAGTGACAACTGGTAGCTGGGACAGAACCTTGAAATGCTGGGATCCTAGAGGTGCAAGTGGTGGACAGGAACATACTCTTGTTGGAACTTATCCACAACCAGAGCGTGTTTACTCTCTCTCCCTTGTTGGAAACCGTTTAGTAGTAGCAACTGCATGGAACCATGTGAATGTCTATGACTTAAGAAACATGTCTCAACCAGAACAGCAGAGGGAATCTTCCTTGAAGTATCGAATTACATATGTGCAGTGTTATCCCGATGGAACAGGTTTATTCCTTATTCTCTATTTGCTGCTTCATTCTAGAGCTTAATTTAATGAGTCGATATTAGACTTTTGGTTGCAAGGTTGCTGCTTTTCACTATCTTTCAGTTAGTTGCTGTTCACTCTAACGATCGACACCATACTGGGGTCCATTTCAGCATATTTGACTCAACTATCAGTTAACAAGCATAGACGTATCAATTATGTATCTTTCTGGAGTCGCTGTAATCATATTAAAATTATGAGTATAGTTCTGTCAGGATTGAACTGTAAATCAACCATAATTTGAGTCATAATTAAAGAGTTTGGACAATCCTAAATTTGGAACTCACCACTAAAACCACATTTACATCACTATCTGTATGCCAACCTAATTACACACAAAAATTCTCTGAAGTCTTTCATAATGAATATTTGTAACATATGTAATGACACATTTGTTGTAAATTTTATGCATAAAGGAAAATTAACTTACTGAGATATTGCATGTTAGAGCTTCAACCCATCATTAAGTTTAGATTAAGACTTGTGCTTTCATTAGTTTTCTCATTTCCTTGATGCATTGCTTAGCTTTTCTCATTATAAATGGAATTTGTAGACTATGCTCTGTGTTCAATTGCAGATATGCATTTAATTGTCCACAAAAATATGAGGCTGGAAGGAATATCCCCTATGCTCTAACTGATATTGCCTTTCACCCTATGTGAGTTTCAACTTCACCTCAACTCTATTCATTCCTATTTCACATTCAGCAAAGTTCTTTGGCAATGTTCTTTTGTTACTACTAACATTTCATGTCTAGCTGCTGATTCCAGAATTAGTAATTTCCTGTTTCATGAAAATAAATTTCGAGCAAACATTTGAGTGTGTGGCATGTGTTTTAGATTACATGCTATTGACGTGATCATAAATGTTCTTGGATAATTAGCCTTTCCATGTGAACTGCAGCTATGGTACTTTCGCCACTGGGGGTTGTGATAATTATCTTGAAAACAAGTAGAAAGACTTTAGCTACTTCATTTGCCAGTTAAAATTTTTCTAATTATCCACTTAGCAGCTGTACCTTTTTGATGACATAGTTTATTGTTTAAAATCTCTCTGCGTTCAAATGTTTCAGGGATGAAAACAGTTTTTGTCTATCAACCTGTGTATATTTGTTGGTTGTACGTAGCAGGGGTCACGAGAGGTAGAGGTAGGTTGAAGAAGAACAGGGAGAAGTTATTAGAATAGGACTTAGCACAACTTCTCTGCCGACTGTGCACGTGACCTTAGTACACGACCTTAGATAGGAAGGTAAGGAGATCGAAGATTGGGGTAGATGGTTATTTTCTGAGTGTTGTTGCATCCTGTGTGGGAGAGAGAGTGGACTAGCCTCCACCTTGTGAAATAACAAGAATAATAAGGAGATTAAGAAGTCAAGGTATTCTTCCTTATCTTGATGTATTCATGAATATAAGCTTATATAGTTGTACAAAGTAAAAAGGATAGATACAGGGAATAACTACCAAGAGTCATATGCTAATTACAAATGTAAAAGATAATTACATAGAGTCCTAGTAATGAAATAATTCTACTTTAACAGTCCCCCTCAAGCTGATGCCGGTGTGGAACATAGACGAAGCTTGTTGAAATGAATAGAGAAAAGTTGTTGTCCAAGCGGTTTCGTCATGATATCTGCGATTTGATCAGCACCGGAAATGAAGTGAATTGAAAGCCTACCTAACTTGATTTGCTCCCACACAAAGTGATAGTCTAATTCAATATGTTTGGTACGGGCATGAAAAACAGGATTTGCACTCAAGTAAATTGCACCAATGTTATCACACCACATGATAGCAGGGATGACGGATGGGAAGCCAAGTTCTCGAAGAAGAGAGCTTACCCACACGATTTCAGCTGTGGCATTGGCCAGTGATTTATATTCAATCTCCGTTAAGGAACGGGCAACAATAGGTTGTTTCTTTGACGACCAAGAAATTAAATTGTTGCCAAGATACACTAGATATCCACTAGTGGAACGCCGATCATCAAGGCAGCCAGCCCAATCACTATCTGAAAAACATTGAAGCTGCAAGGTAGAATTCTTGGAGATAAACAAACCAATGTTGGTTGTTGCACGAATATAGCGAAGTAGACGCTTCACTGCTTGCCAATGAACCTCTATTGCACAGTGCATAAATTGAGCTAGTTTATTGACACTAAATGCAATGTCTGGGCGAGTCAAGGTCATGTATTGTAGGGAACCGACAATTTTGCGATATTGCTCAGAATTTGACAACAGCTCACCCATTGTCTTGCTCAAGGTTAAGATCATTGCCATTGGTGTGCTACACGGCTTAGAATCCTGCATATTTGCCTCTTTCAGTAGATCAACCGCATATTTATTTTATGTCAACAACAGGCCATCTGAGGCCCTTTTTACTTCAATTCCTAGAAAATAATTCAAGGTACCCAAGTTTCCTTAATTTTGGCGAGGAACCATGGAAACTTTGAGGAATCTGAACATGTAACAACTATGTCATCAACATAAATCAAGACATAGATTTTTAATGTACCTTGAATAAGAATAAATAATGACGTGTCCTCCTTGGAGGAGTGAAAACCGAGACCCTCTAAAAAGTTTGACAAGAGTTGAAACCAAGCTCGGGGAGCTTGTTTCAAGCCATAAAGAGAGCGATGAAGTTGGCAGACATGGTCGGGCTTGGAAGAATCAACATACCCCTGCGGCTGTTCCATAGATAATTCACTGTCTAAATGACCATGTAGGAACGCATTAGAGATGTCAAGTTGATAAATGGGCCAATTATGAACTGTGGCAAGTGGCAAGCATAAGAACTGTCCGAACAGTGGTAAATTTGACTATGGAAGAAAATGTTTCAAGATAGTCAATACCGGACTGTTGTGTGTAACCCTTAGCAACAAGACGCGCCTTGTAACGGTCTATTGAGCCATCTGCATTCCTCTTTATGCGAAAAGTCCACTTATTTCCAATTACATTTTTATTGCTAGGGCGAGGCACTAAACTCCATGTTTTTGTTTGATGTAAAGCATTCAATTCTTGTTGCATAGTGTCACGCCATTCCTGAAATTTCTTTGCTTGAAAAATGTTATTAGGTTCCGCTAATAGATAATTTGATTTGGTTAAGGCTATATTGGCTTGACGTTTTTGCATGGTGGTGGGGTGGAGTTGCATGTGATGGGTGTAAGGTGGTTCAGAATTTTGTTTTAAGGAAGAAATTGAAGAATCCACAGCTAATGATAATCCAGAAGCATTATTCGGATTGGAAATAAGAGACGGAGATGAATTTGAGATAGGTGTTCTAGTTAGTATTTGAGGGGATTGGCATAAAGGTGAAGATCCAGGCAGTGGGTTAAGGAAAGGAGAGAGATTTAATGAATTAAAATGAGATAGATTTCTATGTGGAGAAGATATGGGTACCTGATTAGGCGAAGAAATAAATGTAGGAGATTGAAAAGAAGAACAATTAGGAGGTTGAGATGGAGAAGATGGCGTACCAGATATTGATGTTGAGTCCAAGAGAGGCTGGAATGGACTTGAGACGTGCAACCATGAGTTATCGACTTTCTCCCTAGACGATTGTGCCAAATTTATGTTGTACGAAAATGCTTGTGGATGAAATTTGACATGTCTAGCTAGATATACTCGACCTGTGGATTTATCTAAGCACCTATATGCATTGTGACTCGGACTTTGACCAAGATAGACATAAGGGGATGTTCTAAATGAAAATTTATAATGATTGTAAGGCCGAAGCAATGGAAAAATCAAACACCCAAAAGGTTTGAAAGAAAGGTAGTTCAGATTTTTATTGAATAAAAGTTGATACGGAGACTTTTCTTTAATGACATTGGACGAAAGAACATTTGTTAAAATGGCACTGTGTTCAATAGCAAAATTTCAATATTTAAGAGGTAAATTTGCATGAGCTAATAATGTAAGACAAGTGTCTACCAAGTGCCGAATTTTTCTTTCAGAAATGCTATTTTTTTCATGCGTGTAAGGGAACGCAATGCGATGTATAATACCAGTTTGATTAAAGTATTTGTTCACTTTTTGGTATTCTGCTCCCCATTCAGAATGAAAAGCTTTGATTTTTGCTTGAAATTGCCTTTCAATCATTTTTTCAAAATTAAGAAAAATCGAATTAATATCACTTTTACTTTTAAGAAGATAAACCCATGCAAAGCGAGTAAAGTCATCCACAAATAAAACAAAATAACGATGGCCCATAGAAGAAAGAATCGGGGCCGGACCCCAAACATCAGAGTGAACAATTTAAAAGGGAGCGGTAGTAGTATGTTCAACAGACGCTAAGGACAAACGAGATAATTTTCCTAAGCTACAACTAGAACATGGACTAAGTTTATTCGTAGAGCTAGAAAAATGCTGATTTTTAACCGATGAATGCAACTTTTGAACATTAGGATGGCCTAGACAAAGGTGCCAGTCATCGAGAGAGCGAATTGTGGCTGTCATAGCTGTCTTGGGCATTTTTTGAATGCTGTAGATTCCAGACTCACTTGGGCCTTGCATCAGTACTTGGCGGGTACGTTGGTCCTTGATAAGAAAATAGGAAGGCCAAAATTCAAAAAAACAAGAATTGTCAGAGGTGAATTTTTGTACGGAGAGCAGATTCTTAACTATTTTGGGAACACATAAAACATTTTTCAAGTAAAGAGATTTCGAAGGAGAATGTAGTGTTGCCATACCAGTGTGAGAGATTTGAAGCCCTTGACCATTACCTACATGAAGCTGATCCGAACCTGGATATTCATGAATGGCACTTAAACTTTGAAGGTCCGGAGTGATGTGGTAATTTGCAGCCGTATCTGGAAATCAGGTGATAGGCTGCATATTTGGTGAAGAGGGTGCAACAGCAGAATAATTAGCCATCGGTGGAGCAGCATAATTATGTTGGTGTGGCAATTGTCCAAAGTTACGAGGAATATACCTCTTTCGACAAGTGACATCAGAGTGGTTGTTTAGATCGCAAATTTGACATGGACCATGATTTCGATTTTTATTGGAGTTGTTGGATGGGCGTGGCTGATTATTATTGGAGTTGTTATTGGGGGGTGGAGTGTATTGTGGACGGTATTGGGGAGTAGGCAGAAGGGGAGAATTACCTTTTAGAACCATGTTTGCGACAGGTTCCATGGCATTTTTAAGCAAGATTTCATGAGCTACTAATTGCCCATGAAGTTCATTGAATGTAACTGGTTCTGGACGGAGATTGAGAGCAGCAATAAGGCCATGAAATTCTGGTCCAATGTTGCGATAAATAATCGCATTGAATTCAGCAGGAGAAATGAATCTACTAGTGGCACTAAGTTCATCAGAAAGAGCCTTGGCCTTTTGGAGATAGCTAGAAACAGAGAGATCAAATTTCTTTAGTTCTTGTAATTCTATATGCAGCTGCAATTGACGATTTTGTGAAACAGAACCAAAGGCGTTGGCAAGAGCCTCCCAAACTGCAAAGGAAGAGGTGAGACCTATAACATAAGATAGATCTCTTCTGTTAAAGAAGAAAGCAACCACGAATGAAGCATCTGATCCTTGCGAAACCATATGTCAAATTCTGGGTTGGGAACTTGAAGGGTGGGATCAGTGGAGGACGCAATAGTGACAGAGGGAGAGGGATTCGTACCATTGATGAAATCATGAAGGTTTTGATAATTTAGAAGAGGAATAAATTGAGTTTTCCGTGCCAAATAATTTTTTGGTGTAAGTCTAACAGCAAAAGAATGGGTAGAGGTGTGAAATCATGAAGGTTTTGATAATTTAGAAGAGGAATAAATTGAGTTTTCCGTGCCAAATAATTTTTTGGTGTAAGTTTAACAGCAAAAGAATGGGTAGAGGTGATGATAGAAGTGGGAGAAGTGCAAGAGGAAGAAGTGACGGGAACGACAGACATGGCGGAAAAACATGGAAGAGAATTTTGTTTAAGGCTTTGATACCATGTGAAATAACAAGAATAATAAGGAGATTAAGAAGTCAAGGTATTCTTCCTTATCTTGATGTATTCATGAATATAAGCTTATATAGTTGTACAAAGTAAAAAGGATAGATACAGGGAATAACTACCAAGAGTCATACGCTAATTACAAATGTAAAAGATAATTACAAAGAGTCCTAGTAATGAAATAATTCTACTTTAACACACCTCTCATCTTATCCTTTCATTTAGTTATTGCGTAGTTTCTTATATTTTTCAATGTGTTGCTTTCTGCTGTTGTATTTGTTGTGTATCTTGCTACTTTGTTCTCTCTTTTCTTGCAATCCTGTCGGATACTTCCCTTTGAGTCGAGGATCTTTCGGAAACAACCTCTCTACCAAACAAAGGCAGGGATAAAGTGTGTACATCCTCCTTCTCTAATACTACTTGTAGGATTACACCGGTTATATGTCATTGTCGTCTTAACCTGTGTATATTTGTACTCACTTGCAAAACCCTTGGAAATTGAGCATCAGAGTAACCTATCTTGCCCTCTATTACGTATATGTTGCCCAAAAATAATGCCTCGATGTCAAGTACCTTGGGGAATTCTTTCAAAAACATAAAACTTAAGACAAAACATACCACAGAGTCATATTTTCAGCTTTTTTCTTTTTGGCCACTTATGCGTCTCTAAGGAGGTGCTAACCCACACACAGTCATCTGTCGAGCCAGAGTGATTTTAGCACTTGAAAATATATATAGTTTAGGGGGTAACGTAAACAAGACATAGTTTAAGCATGAAACTAATAAACACCTAATAATTTAGGGAATGAAATATATATATATATATATGTGTGTGTGTTGACTATAATTTTTTAAAAACAGAAAGTAGTCACTCCAATTTCCAAGCAGTAGTAAAGTAAAAAATGAAGCAGCAAAAGAGTAAAATTTTAAAAAGAAAAAAAAACCGAAACAAATTTCCTTATTCTGAAAACGGGCTTTTCAATAAAACTTATTACATGGTCCGTGGTCTTCAAGGAATAAAAGAGTATATCCTAAATTGCTTAGGATTTGTTACGTACTTTGTAGTTTACCTAAGCCATGTCTAAATAGGTTTAGGTTTTACTCCTAGTTAATATAGGTTTAATTTACACCATTATAAATATGAGTACTATTATGGAATAATTAAAAACCTACTACCGCCTTTCTCTCTCTCTCTCTATATGTAATTAACTGCTGGAACTCGGAATCAAAATAAGCCACACAATTAAAAAAATGACCAAATAGGTCATCTATTTAAAAAGTTACCAAAATAGGCTAAACGTAATAATTTATTACGTTTTTCACTTTTTTGTTAACGGTCAACTAACTGAGTTGATAAAAACGTAAGTATTTCTTACGTTTTACACGATGATTGGAAAAAAAAATTGTGAGTTATCTAATCAGTAATAAATACACTTTTTAAAAAATTATGTAAAAACGTAATAAAGAGTTACGTTGTTGAAAACTAAAGGTGGTCCACTTTTACCGAAGGTACGCCGATTAGGTAAAAGGATAAACAAAGAGGAAAAAGCATACTGCAGGCAGAACATATAAGTATTACAGTATAATTTATTCAATTATAAATTTATAATTAAAAGTATTTTTTATTAGAAAATATTATTTCATTTTAATGTTATTTTAGCTCAAAGAAAATATTATATTAGGAATTTAAGATTAAAGTTGACAGTTATTTTCAACTTTATCCTTAACATCAAAGAAGATTTATTTTTAGTATTTCTCAATTCTAAATAAAATCTAATAAATTGGGCAACTTAATAATTATGCCTTATATTTGTTATTTTATGTCATGAACGTGAAATGAATTAAAATAATAGTTATAGTGGGATGGAGGGAGTAGGATGGTAAGAAATATTTCAACAAGATAAATTTTTTTTTTTTTTCAAATGTTTATACTGCATATAGAGTCCCTATAATAATTGTCTCAGTTGAAAGAAATTTTTTAAATTAAAATTATTAAAATCATATTTAAGATCAACAGAAATGAAATGATTTAAGTATAAAATTAATTGAAATGAAAATTATTGAGAGAAATTGATTGTAAAACAAATTTTGTTCATAATTTTGTGGTCTGTTTCCTGTGGTCGGATTTTGCCTTTTTTTTAATAGTGAAAAAGTTATAGAAATAAACTTCAAATATAAAAAATATATAAAAAAAAAAATTTAAGGCCTTATTTTGAAGTTTCTCTTTAGACCACACAATATATTGAGCCGCCTGCATCTAGCATCATCATCTAAATCGTTGTCCAACAAAACCAAGGAAAATTAGAAAAGCTAAAAGAGAAGAATGTTGTAAACATGCTTATCACAAAACAATAGAAGGTGGTAATGCTATTCATACCAAACACACATACAGTGATCTCTTTAGTTTTGAAAAAAGTCAAACAACGTAACTTTTTATTACGTTTTTACACAATTTTCTGAAAAAATCATTTATTACTGATTAGACAATTCAAAGTTTTTTTCCCTCAACCATCGTATAAAACATAAAAAATTCTTATGTTTTACATTTTTTTTTTTATAAAACGTAAGAAGTTCTTACGTTTTTATAAAAGTCAACTCCGTTAGTTGATCGTTAACAAAAAAGTGGAAAATGTAATAATTTATTAAGTTTAGTCTATTTTAGTAACTTTTTAAATAGACACCCTATTTTGATCACTTTTTTAATTGCGTGGCTCATTTTGGTTTCGAGTTGCCATCATGGAGAGACGAGTAACAACCACCAAACGTCCACACCCAATGTGGAAAATTTATAGGGTTATTAGCAGCCATTTGGGAGGGGTAAGATCAGTTGCGGTCGATCCTAGTACTACTTGGTTCTGCACTGGATCCGAAGATCAGACTATAAAGATATGGGAGTTAGCAAGTGGTGGGTTAAAGCTCACGTTAACAGGTCACGTTGGACAAGTAAGAAGTCTAGCTGTTAGCGATAGACACACATTCACGTTCTCAGCTGGCGATGATAAGCAAGTTAAATGTTGGGACCTCGAACAAAATAAGGTGATTCGCTCATATCATGGCCATCTAAGTGGCGTTTACTCCTTAGCTCTTCATCCCACAATGGATATCTTGTTCACTGGGGGTGGTGATTATGTTTGTCGAGTATGGGATATTCGGAGCAAAGTACAAATTCATGTTCTGTCCAGAGGCGGATGCAGAATTTTAAACTTGTGGGTTCCCAAGGACTCCTTTCCTGCCACTAAGCTATCTCTTGGTTTAGTTATGAGTTTCCACCTATTAATATTTATAACTTTTGGCGATTTTTCTATGTAATTTTAAGCCTTACGGTAGCGGGTGTGGGTTTCCACTGGTTCTGTCTGGACATGATGACGCTGTTTGTTCTGTTTTAACTCGAACAACGGACCCTCAGGTTGTAACGGGATCTTCTGACTCGACCATAAAGTTATGGGATCTTAGATATGGTAAGACAATGACAACGTTAACACATCATAAGAAATCCGTTCGAGCTATGGTTCAACATCGTAAGGAAGATTATTTTTTCGGGTCTGCGTCAAGTGACAACGTAAAGAAATTCAACCTTCCAAAAGGAGAATTTTTGCAGAATATGAATAGTGATATTCCACAACAGAAGACTATAATCAACGCCATGGCGGTTAATAATGAAGATGTAATGGCGACAGGAGGTGACAATGGGAGCTTGTGGTTTTGTGATTGGGCAAGTGGTTGCAACATACAACAACCTCAAACCATTGCTCAACCTGGATCTCTTGATGGCGAGGCCGGTATCTATGCTCTCTGCTATGATGTAACAGGCAGTAGGCTTATTAGTTGTGAAGCTGACAAGACCATCAAGATGAAGCTACGTACCACATATGAACAGAGTTAGAAAATGTACTTAAATCGTCTACGTTTATTGCTAAAATTGGACTGTTGTTCACTTATTGCTATTATTCCACGTGTATATTTCGAGTCAGATTGCTTAACTTAGTACCTTTTTTTCATGTTAAAATTCTGGCTCCTACAATTCCATTTTCGTTATCGTTTAGTTGATATATATATATATAGTGTTTGCTTTTCTTTTATACATGAAGAATTGAAGATATAGATTTTACAGGTTCTGCAAGAAAAATCAACGAGTAGACAATACTAAACAGATAATAC
Source organism: Capsicum annuum (assembly GCF_002878395.1). Taxonomy (NCBI): domain Eukaryota; kingdom Viridiplantae; phylum Streptophyta; class Magnoliopsida; order Solanales; family Solanaceae; genus Capsicum; species Capsicum annuum. The sequence continues at coordinate 16,470,118 of NC_061122.1, read as the reverse complement.
TTATCCATTCAGTTTTACTTTGAGTCAGATTGCATATACTTTTATCGATATTTTAAGATACACTTTATGTAACAACCCAATTTACAAACTCCTCTTCAATTACTTCAACGATAAACAGGAAATTACAATTCGACTCAATACAAATAAACTACGACAATTACTAACAACGAAATGAAAGATTGAACTGAAATATGATGGATAGACAAGGAGATATGAGAAGCTCAGACTAAAAATTGGGGATGAGAATACAGAAAAGTAAAAATGAATTGAGTGATTAATTAATTTGTGGAGAAAAAAGGAACCTATGTTAAATAAATAAATTAGCATCGGCGAATCCAAAATGCAAGCAATAGCCCATATAGGCAATTGTACTATGTATACACAAACACATTTGTATACTTTTTTGTTTTTTGAGATAATGTAATGGATCAAAACAACATTAAACTATCACATTTTTATTAGTTTCATAATTAAATCATGCATAGTTTACGTAATTCCCTTGAACTATAACTTTCAGTGTTAAACTTCATAATCATTATATGTTATATGTCTGTTCACTCTCTGAAAAAGCTTTCATTATACACTATTTTTTTTATGTGTACGCTCACCAAAAGTTTTGCTGCCATCCGGCGAGATCCAGCAAGTTAATGATATTCCACCATCTTATAATTTTGGATCCGCCTATAAAAATATTTGAGACAATGAAAGTTTAACTAGTTATTTGGTAAGGGAAATCGTTGAAAAATATACAATCCAACACAACACATGCCACCCACATATATAGCTCATAGTTGTATCAAGAATTATCTTTATGGTAGGGAAACTTGCACACATATCACAATGGAAACAAAAAAAAATTAGTAATAAAAATGTAACGTCCATCACCCATAAACATTTGGAACTAAAATGTCTAAAAAAACAATTAACAAACGTACAATGTCAAAACAAAACTTGCACAAATAACCGTGGACTTATTTAAAAAATATCAATATTTACAAAAAAAAAAATTAAAATTTAACTACTTTAAATCAAATTCGAGGAACTGAAATAGAAAAGGGCGGATCAGATGTTGGAATAGAAGACCCAACATCTCTTCTACATGCAACAAAGTACGGGCACCATAAAACACATGTCACTACAGGACGAAGAAGCACAAGACACAGGAAATGGTGAACCTATGAAATCCACTCAAAAAATCATGTCACTTCAAGAGACTAGGAAAATCTTGGAATATATTGGATAAATGTAGTAGTGCTTATTTTGTTTTCTAATTAGCTAAAATGATAAAGAACTCGTAGAACTTTTCGAAATCTAATTTGGGTAAGTAAATTGGCTACTAGACAAAAACATCATAAGGAAGTTAAATTCTAATTATTTTTGACTGACCGGCCAAATATGCAATTTTATGTAGCTCCCATGTGGAGGCTCAATTCTCAAGTTGATCCATTTCTTCTCAACTTTATGTAGCTCCAATTGTTTTATGTGAAAAGTAAAATAAAGGGTACTACTTATAATTAAGGTTAGGTCAAATTGCACTAATTTTTTTTTAATTTTTTTTTACTTATTATAGTATTATAAGTTCAATCACTTTCTTATTACTTTCTGTCACTTTTGTCATTTAGAACATTGTATATTTAGATGTATAAGACCTAATAATGTCTCTTTCCAAATGTTTTGCCTTTTTATCACAACAATTGCATTTCTTCCTAATCAAACATGCAATTTTTGACCTCACTATGATTTAATTCAATCATTCATGATTTCCTTTCACTATTACTTGGAGAATTGCCACAACCACAAGGCTAAAAAAAGTCTATATTTCTAGCTTAGGAAGCAATTATTTTCTTTATTACAGTCATGAAATATAAGAAAATATACTAAGAATCCCTCTTACAAGTCATTGGGGTTCATACTGATACAATCACATTACATTATATGTGTGTGAGTGTGTATAAAAATAAACACAAAACGGATAAAGATCATGTCATTTGTTTTTCTTTTAATTCATGTGTTATAAGAAAACTACAAGGAAATAAGAAGTTGATTTGTAAACATACAATTTTTAATTTGACAAACATGAATAGGGGCAACAAGCAACTCAAGAAGTGTTGAGTTCGAGTCTGGTAAATAGAGAAATTGTTGATAGAGAGTGTTTTCCTTTTTAATATAAAGCATGCGAGATTGCAAATTTAGAATAGTTGAGCTACGAAATTGCTGGTGGAGAGCGTTTTCCTTTCCAATAAGTCTACGAGATGCAAATCTAGAGTAGTTGAGCTACGAAATTGCTGATAGGGGGTGTTTTCCTTTCTAATAAAGGCTACGAGATGCAAATCTAGAATAGTTAAGCTACGAAATTGTTGGTAGGCAGTGTCTTCCTTTCTAATAAGACTACGAGATGCAAATCTAGAGTAGCTGAGCTACAAAATTGCTGATAAGGGGTGTTTTTCCTGCTAATAAAGGCTACGAGATGCAAATCTACAATAGTTGAGCTATGAAGTTGCTGGTAAGGAGTCTTTTCCTTTCTATTAAGGCTACGAGATGCAAATCTAGAGTAGTTTAGCTATGAAATTGCTGGTAGGGAGTGTTTTCCTTTCTAATACGGTTACGAGATGCAAATCTAGAGTAGTTGAGCTATGAAATTGTTGGTAGCTAGGAGTGTCTTCCTTTCTAATAAGGCATACGAGATGCAAACCTAAAATAGTTGAGCTACAAAATTACTGGTAGGAACTTTTTTTCCTTTATAATAAGGCATATGAGATGTAAATACAAAGTAATCGAGCTAGTATGGTATTAAAAAGACACTTCAAGAAATAATCTCAAAGAGGTTTATTTAAGTGATATAATCATAATCCTATTTCTTTATACTCTTGTTATCATATCAACAAAGTACTAAAACAAGAAACTAGAGTGGATCATGCACTTATTGAATACTTTAAATCTTACTCTATCTTAATTTATAAAATACTGTTTGTAGGTTCCAATTATATTTATATTATAATGATATCATATAGTATATAGTACAAAATAGTTTTTCGTCATTATATATAAGTACAGATAGTACGTGTTTGGAAGAATATCCAGCAATGGAAATATATAAAACATTCCTTTGCCAGCCCTTTTTTTTCTTTTAAATTCTCAAAGGAAAACAAGTAATGTACAAAATAACACCTAGCTCATCTGTTTATTTGTAATAAATAAAATAAATATTATAGTCAACATACAATTTGTAATTTCCTTTCACCTCTTCATTTACTTTTTCTACTATTTGCATAACCACCTGTATTTTATATTAACAGACACGATTAATCTAAAGTTACATTTAGTGGCAAGATCACCTCAGAATAAGCGATTTCAATTGACGATACTGCAAAATCTTAACTTCACAATTTATCATGCCGCATACCTATTAAAGAGAAAAACTCTTTACGAGAAATATTTTTTACTCTCAAATTCAAACTCAATTCTTTTCGTTAAAAAGACTAATGAATTTCATCCATTCTACCATAGTTCAACTGATTATTTTTTTCATTTTGTTAATTTATTCTTAAAAGAACTGCTAAACGATCATTGGTTATCGTAGAATCGTAGTAAAACTTGTTTGTGTATATGCCCAAGATACAAATAATTTTAGTAAAATATTCATGTACAAAAGCAACACCTAACCAAACAGCCTTTTTTGGAGAATATTATAACACTCATTTTGATAATTAAATAAATATATCTCAGTTTTCTCGAGCTCAGAAATGTATGCTACTATATTGTTATTAGTCCCTACTATAAGTTAGAGAAGATTCCTTTCCACATTTACTCATTATATCGTTTTATTTTAATTCATCTTTATTAACTTGACACTTCTCTTTAAAAAAAAAAATTATTTAATAGGGATTTATTTTATTAAAATAATCCTATTAATTATGTATTAAAAATATAAATTTAATTATATACACTTTATATAATCATTTAATGATAGGGGTAATATTAAAAAAGCCCAATAAATTTCTCTTGATTTTAAAACTTAGACAACTAAAATAAAATAAATATTTTTAGCAAGAGAATCAGCTAATATGAAACGGAGAGAGTAATATAATTATTTTACCACACCATTTCTATTCATCATATTTTACCTCCCAGAGGATAAGTAACTATGTTTAAAATGTCTTTTCTCGATATGTTAACAAATAAATGCAAATCAATTTTTAAAATAGTGGACAAATAAATTCAAATAGAGAAACATATTTTAAATTTAAATTTTAAATGTACGAAAGCTATATGAAAATTACTATTATAAAATTTAGCTCTTCTCATATTAATATGATGCAAAAATATATCATTAATTAAAATTTAAGATTTCAAAAAGTAAAACGCGATAACTAAAAAAGTAGCTCTTCTCATATTAAATTGATGCAAAAATATATCATTGATTAAAATTCATACAATTAGATTCCAAAAAGTAAAACGCGATAACTAAAAAAGCTCGAAGCTACTAAGTAATTTTAATTACTCTCTCCGTCCTATTTTATATGTCATCATTTCTTTTTTAGTCCGTCTCAAAAAGAATGTCATCTTTTTTTATTTGGTAATTATTTAAAGACACAATTTCACTTTTACTTTTATTGATCCCACTTAATAAAAAAAAGATAATAGTATACTTTTTGATAAAGGATAATTTGGTAAATATTATCAAGTCTTTTCTTATTTCTTGAACTCTGTGTTTGACTAAATGACGATGCATAAAATGGGACGAAGTAAGTATTATTTTTTATCTTTTGAAAAAAAAAAAAAGATGTATGAAAAGTAGGGGAAAAAGAAGATTGGTAAAGTTAAAGTGGTTAGCTAAAAAGGAGAAGGAGTCGGGTCAAAGATGAATGGGTGGGTCATGTTTTTGCCTTTAAATGGGTCCCAAAGATTTGACCCGAAAGGTCAAAACAGTAATATACTATTTTTCTCCGCGTGGGTCGTCTATAATGATAGGGACAAATCTCTCTACTTATTCTTATGCCCCTTTTACTTATCACTTTTTCATTTTCAGTCTCCAATTTCATATTGTTTTCTACTTTTGTATCTTAATTTTAAAAATTTCTTATTTGAGATTAATTTCTTACTTGAAATCTATTTAAGTAGGCGTTTGGCTATGAGAATTTTTTTATTTTTATTTTTTAAATTATTTTATTTTAATAAAAAAAGTAAAAATAGTAGTATTTGACTATGGGTGGACGTTCGGTATTCGATTCAGTATTTTTAAAGTTCGGATTTGATAATTCGGTAATCGGTATTTGAACATAGATAGTAATCGGTAAATTAAACTTTGGTTCGGTACGATATTTTAAAATACCATATTAAAGTTGGAGATGTACGTTTAAACTTTAAAGAGTATATTTAATAGAAACCGTTTTTAGTATTCTTTTTGTTGCTTTTTACGAATATATTACCAAGGTCCAAGAGATTTTTTGAGATGACTAATACTATTGTCTATTGAGTTGGGTTAGACATATATATGTATATATTCTGTAAATACCGAATATCAAACGGTATTAATATCTTGTACCGACTCAATTCCAAATACCGAAATATTAAAATTCTACTCCCAAATATTATACCAAATACCGAATTACCAAATACCAATTACCAAATTTTTTAATTTGATTTAGTAATTCGATTTTTGATATTTTATGCCCAACCCTATATTTGACCATAAGAATTATTTCAATTTAATAAAAATTATTTTTGAAAAATTAAAAACAAGTCAAATTTGATGATATTAGACCAGCTATTTCATTTGACAAAATAAATTTTCTTGTGTAGTTCTGTTTGACTCTTTTGACTAATGGGAGTATAAAAAAGGAAAAACATTGAAGTTGAAAATAAATTGAATTCACGAGAGTAATTAACTCCCAGTTTAATAGTTGATCTTTTTTAATTTGATACTTCCCTTAAAAAAATATTTATTAGAGATTTATTTTATCAAATTAATCTTATTAATTATGTTTTGAAAATATAAATTTGAGTAAATATACTTTATTTAGTCATTTAATATTGAGGGTAGTATTAGAAGAACATAATAAAATACTATTGATTTCATCAAAAGGGACAACTAAATTGAAACAAATATTTTTAAAAAGAGGGTTAACTAAAATGAAACGGAGGAAGTAAGTACTTCTTTCATTTCATTTTAATTGATCCTTATTAATTTGATATTTTTCTTAAAAAAATATTTAATAGAAATTTATTTTATTAAAATAATTCTAATAATTATGTATTAAAAATATAAATTCAATGATAAACACTTTACATAGTCATTTTGTGATAGGATAATATTAAAAAAATACAATAAATTTTTCTTGATTTTAGAATTTGAACAATTAAAATAAAATAAATATTTTTAGTAAAAGGGCCAACAATATAAAATAGAGAGAATATATTTTATTTTTAATCAAAGATTTTGATTGGATTCAAATTTTGAACATGAAATTACATTTATTAGAACTCGTGAGAGTACATCTAATCGAACTCTAATACAGAACTATGGTCTGATCTTTCTTGAACTTATATAGTGAAAACTTTAATACATCAAATTAATTTTTTCCCAACAAACATACTAAACATGGAAAGAAAAACAATAAAATAAAAGTTTTTTTTATTAACTTTTTACTTTGTATTCAATATCAACGTTGAAGCTTAAATTAATTTAAATCACGCATTGTAGAATCACTTTACAAATGATGCTCCTTATAATTTTTTTTTTCCATATTGAAAGCTCGACCCTAAAATTTCAAACAAAGAGTACAATAGTCCCACCATTGTTAGGGTTGGACATAAAGTACTGAAAATCGAATTACCGAACAAAATTAAAAATATTGGTAATTAATATTCGATAATTCGATATTTGGGGTAAAATTTTAATATCTTGATATTGAGGATTGAGTATGATACAAGATATTAATATCATTTAGTATTTAGTATTTACCGAATATTAAATTATTATATATAAATATGTGTGTGTCTAACTAGCTCAATAAACAATAGTATCAGTCATCTCAAAAATCTCTTCGATCTTGGTAATATATTCGTAAAAAAATTTTAAAAAATACTAAATAAAACTTTTATTAAATATACTCTTTGAAGTTAAACGTTGTTTGCTAATCTCCAACTTTAATATGATATTACCAAATATCATATCAAAATTTAATTTATCAATTATCAACTTATTAAATCAATATTTAAAAATATGATATGTGATTTCTACTTTCAAATATCAATAATCGAATTATCAAATTCGAATTTTAAAAATATGGAAACAAATTTCAAACGCACAGTACTACGAACCTATATTGGTAGAGGAAAATTCACTAGTACCATAATACTCAAAATCTAAGAAATTAATGGGGAGCTGGTGGAAAGGACAACAATAAATAAGAATAAGTTGGAGGCTACAAATGCAAATTAATAATAAATGTAGCAATAAATTTCACTCGTTTTTTCAGCTATCCTTTTTTATTTTCTTACAAAAAAATTTCCACTTTCTTGCATGTGGACTCAATAGTCTCCACTGCACCTTCCTCTTCCCTTC